>NW_027192392.1:0-150525 GCF_041956645.1 Rasamsonia byssochlamydoides | reverse complement strand
ATTATTATTATTATTATTATTATTATTATTATTATTATTATTATTATTATTATTATTATTATTATTATTATTATTATGGCATCTCGTCAACCGGTTCTGCCTACTAAAATACACGATGAATCTCAATTTCATCAATTAAACCAGGAATCGTCCAACTCGCCAATGTCCATCAGCCCATCTCCTCCCATCAGATTCCCTTCGCCCTCGCCACCGTTGTTGTCCTTTTCCATAAAGAGATCATCAAAGCTGGACTCGCCAGGGGCCATGACGTTGTCTTGAGCTTGAGCCGTGTTTTGCTGCCCGCTCGACTGCTGATGCTGACCCATCTCGTTGTTGAACTTTTGCAGCTCGATGTTGAAATCGTCCCCGGCATTATTGGCCGCGTAGCTCTCCAGTCCCGGGAGGAGGGAACTGATCGAGCTCTGCTGTTGATTTTGGGGTTGTTCGTTGCTTGTCCCACCCGCATTCATGGTGCCACCAGCACCGGAGTCCATAAAATTCGTTCCTGCGAGAGAATTTTGATTTCCAATCTCATCGTTGGCAAAATTCAGATGGAGATCGAAATCATTAGCGCCATCGCCGGTCACCGGAATCATGGAATCAAAATTCATTTCCTCCCCCGTGGTTGATGGGAGCGCCTGATCACCCGTCTTTGTGGTTTCCTCCTGCTTTTCAGTCTTTCCGGCTTCCTTCTCTGGAGTACTCTTCGCAGATCCTTCCGCCTTTGCTTCAGTCTCGGCCTTGACTTCTGGTGGTATCGTCTCAGCTTGCTCTGCGTTTTCTGGCCCCGACTTTTCCGCTGCATCTTGAGTTGTTGCATCTACTGTAGTAGGAGCCTCCGCCATCGTCACGTCTTCTGCAGGCTTAGGTTCACTAGGGGGAGTGGCCGGTTCTGGAGACGGCGCAACCGCTTTTTTGGCCTTGATAGCCTCATATTCTTTCTCTAAAAGTGCCTTTGCGATAAACTAGTTCACGTAAGTAATTAGGAATATAGGAGGTGATAGATAGATGGCTATCTCCTTGGACTTTCTTTCGGGGGATTTAAGCAAACTTACAATCTGTTCTGATAGATTATCAAGCGCAAGCTGGAAATTTTCATATGCAGCAGGAATTGCCGCTTTCAACTGAGCTCTTGCTTGCATTGACCCCGAGGAGCGGAAGAAACGACCAGTGTCAACAAGCTTCAAGCGGTTAGAATATACTTGAAAGACGGGACCGACACAATCGTACCGTTTGGTTGACCATATCTGACAGGACAGCCAGTGACTCAGGATTCGCAGAGCTGGAGGTAGCCATGACGACTCGGAGCTCTCTGAGCAAAGAAATCGAAACCTACGTTCTCAAGTTCAAGATAATTGACTAACACGTTGATAGACGTCAGGTCCCAGATGTAGAGTTGGGTATCTTAGGAGCCAAGAGAACAATTTCAGGTATCATCAAGTAGAAAGGTGAAATGAATGATAGACAAGCATAGGGGCGCCTGGTTAGACGTTCTTTTAGAGATATGGGTCCTTTCCAGGTGGAGAGACTGGAATGTCATGGAGGGGTCATCGAGTTTCAAGAGCACGTGGGGCCGTAACACCGTTTGTCAAGCTCTCTCTTGTCCAGTTTCAAAGATAATGCATGTCTCCTGCATCTCATGCCATTCAACAATGTCGACGACGACTTTCAGTGCAAGGCCCGCCAAGAAAGATGCATCTCACAGATGTCACGGCCTCCGTAGTCGGCCACTTAGGCTACTGTTAGGTCGCGGGAGAGCTTGCGGAGGGCGGATCTAACCCACCCAGGTTTAGCGTGGCCCCTCAAGCGGCTCTTGCCATCCAAACTTCTCGTCCAGTTTTGTCACTCCATCAGAACTGAACCCCCCCATAAATAATAAAGAACCACATCTTTTGTCCGCCACATCACTTCTCTATTGCTCTCTGCTTTACAGCTTGTGCTGGTGCTGGGTCAAGTGGCTGTTCTCTTCCTTTTGTCTGCTGTTCTGCTTTTCTTTGCTCTTTTTCTCGATCGCATCACTAGCCTTCCCCGTCTTATTCACGGGAAGAGCCCGTGATCTGCGTTCACTAAAGGCGTTTGTTCGAGTCTTTACTATTCACCCCAGAATCAGTCTGGTTTTTTTTTTTACTCACCCACCAGTCTGTCCTGTTGAAGCTTCCCATCTACACTTAGCTCTTGCCGTCTGGCTTTCAGCGCCTATAACTGGGCGTTAGACTGCTTTTACCTGTCTGCGGCCGTCTATCACGTTCTTGCGTCGTTCCATCTCGATTGAAGCTTTGCACTGGTGGAGTGCTTGGGAACCCACCTAACTTGTAACCGTCGTCGCCTTATATTCCCTAATCGTAACTCCTCGACCTCCTTTCGCCATGGCAGAAAACGCGCCGCCCTCGACCTCCTCGACCCTTCCTCCTCCCCCTCAGCCAGCTGCTGGCGCTCCCGGCCAGCAACAATCCCAAGGCAATGGCCAAGGGAACCCATCTCATATGCCTCCGCCTCCCGTGATCATTCCGCAGAATACAAACCCAATCCCGACTGCGATTACCTCCCCAATGTCTGGAAAGATGATGTCGCCTACTAATACAGGCGGGTATGTGCGTCGAGCTGCTCCGGAGCCAAATAAGAGGGCTCTCTATGTTGGCGGCCTGGACCCCAGGGTTACAGAAGACATCCTGAAGCAGATTTTCGAGACCACAGGCCACGTGGTGAGCGTGAAGATTATTCCCGACAAAAATGTGAGTGCTCAGCGGAGACATTCACTCAACCTTTGTTTACTTCACTGTAATCTTTCATTGTCACTGTTGCCCTTTCACAAAGCCCCTGCTTTCTCCCTCATTCCAATCAAACCAACTTACCTTCTCTCACTACCTGCTGCGACTACACTGCGCCAAACGCAGAGTTGCTGACGCTTCGTTGATCACAGTACCAAAGCAAAGGTCTGAATTACGGCTTCGTCGAGTACGACGACCCTGGTGCAGCTGAAAGAGCAATGCAGACCCTTAACGGACGTCGTATTCATCAGTCGGTATGTGCATTCTGATGGAGCCTTTCTTCTGGACAATGCCTAACAGCTTCGCAGGAGATCCGCGTGAACTGGGCCTATCAGTCCAGCAACGCCAACAAAGAGGACACGTCTAACCATTTCCATATCTTTGTTGGTGACTTGAGCAACGAGGTCAACGATGAGGTCCTGCTTCAGGCCTTTTCAGCTTTTGGTTCCGTGTCTGAAGCTCGCGTGATGTGGGATATGAAAACTGGTCGCTCTCGTGGCTATGGCTTCGTTGCCTTCCGCGAGCGCGCAGATGCCGAAAAGGCGCTTAGCTCCATGGACGGTGAATGGCTAGGTTCTCGTGCTATTCGCTGCAACTGGGCAAACCAGAAAGGGCAGCCTTCCATCTCACAACAGCAGGCTATGGCAGCCATGGGCATGACGCCCACCACACCCTTTGGTCATCACCATTTCCCAACCCACGGGATTCAGAGTTACGACATGGTTGTTGCCCAGACTCCCCAGTGGCAGACGACATGTTATGTTGGCAACCTCACGCCATATACCACCCAGAACGACCTCGTTCCGTTGTTCCAGAACTTTGGCTATGTCGTCGAGACCCGTTTGCAGGCTGATCGGGGCTTCGCTTTTATCAAAATGGACACGCATGAGAATGCTGCCATGGCCATCTGTCAGCTCAACGGCTACAACGTCAATGGACGTCCGCTGAAGTGCAGTGTAGGTGTTTTCCTTCCGGTCTTCTCTTGATCTGCTTATTCGGCTGACACTCTCCTAGTGGGGCAAGGATCGCCCACCCACTGGCCAGTTCGACGGTTACAACGCTCAGCAGGCTGGTGCCCCTGGTTTCAATGCCTCCCCTTACTTCTCTCAATACGGGGGCCCGGGGGGACCAATGAGCCCTCAAGGTACGTTTGCACCTCATGAAAGCAAGTACCGCTTCAAATCCATACTCATGAAGTTCGCTACAGGTCCTACCCCTGCCGGCCGCGGTTGGGATCAGCAGGCTAGCAACTTCGGTGGTGCACCTGCAGTACCCGGGCAGGGCTATGGCCAGGCGCCTGCAAATGCGGGCGGTTACGGTCGCGGCCAAAATGCTCCCGGCTCTTCTTGGCCTCAGCCGACCAATGCCAACTTCGGCAACGGCTTTGGCGCTGGAGGCTACCAAGCGTAGTCGGCCTTCATTACTGCTGAAGTTGCTTCATCGAGCAGCCAGTATTTCGGCTGAAGTCTGCTAGGTGCAGTTCTTGCCGGTGTCGTGACTCTTCTTAGCCCTTCCCCTTCCATTTTTGGTGTCCAATTTTCTTTTTCCTTTTCCTTTTCCTTTTCTTTTTTCTTTTTATATCAATATTTACCTACTTCTCAGATTGTTATTCCAAGTGGATTGCAAGCGATTGATTCTGTTTCTTACCCGACTTTGTTTTGTTTTTCCCTTTTCAATACGACCCTTTATCTTTTTTCAGTCCAAATTGTCTATGTCTTTCCAGCCAATACCCCAAATCGACTCTGATCTTGGACTTTTTTTTTACCTTCTTTTGGTCCTGTAGCGTACGCGCGTGTCTGATTGATAGCTTCTCTTGGCTCTTGATGCTCATGTGCTCTCGAGAAAACAAAAAGTTGCTTCCTGCCTCGTCTCGTCTCTCACGCTTTTTGGCCTTTGTTAAGCAATTTTATCTTTCCTAGCTTGCTCTCATACCTTTTCATGTGTTTGTGGCTTATTGAGCAGACATGATCTATTTTCTCTGCACGCATAAAAAGCACTTACTGTCGAACAGTTAATGTGTCTTATGAACCCCTTTTGCCAACGCCGCAACGAATTTCATATGAAAAGGAATTTAGTTGTTCATCTCACGAGGTCTCTTGCAATCTCGTCATGATGCTTAATTATCTCCTTGGTGCCGCCTTTTACTCAGCGGCTGTGATACCATTTTCGTTCTCTTTCCCGTCCTTCGGTCTGCGCGGCATCTTGATTAATATGCTATACATTTCTTCCTTCGAGACGTCCGTCATTCCAGCCTGGTTCCTTTGTCGGTCGTCTTCGGAGGCGTGAGACGACCTTTTCATACCTTTTCGTAACCTACCCTTTTATTAGCATAGTGCTGCAGGCGAGAAACCAGAACAGCCCTAGTGAGCATCACCATGGCTAATGAGTGTGATGACTGGCGCTTCCCTCATCCTATGGCTAAGATCTGAAGTGGGCTTTACTCCGTACACAGTAAATGCAAAAAGCGTATTGTAACCGAAGCTGTATGGGTCTCGTATGTTTGAATTCTCCATCGCTTTTCTCTTCCCTCTCCTTGTGCTGGATACGGAGTATATTATTACCCAAAATCTAGAGTTATCTGGAAGTATTTTGTTATAGTAGACTTGACATGCGGGCCGGCACGTTCGCAGTTAAAAGAGGGGAGAAGCAGACCCGTGCCCCGTCTTTCGGCCCGAGTCGACCACTCAAAGGGCCGACGCCAAGCTTTACAGTACCCGGCCTAATTGACCCCATGGACGCTGCCAATCCAGCTCCACTCCCTTTCATCATAATGCCAACAGGACAAGAATCGAAGAATCCAGCAAACGCCCTCCTTTGACGTTCCGAAAATTGAGTCATTAGGTGTGGCCATTTCTCAACGCGCCTCACTTGTTCTCAATGGAAGATGGAGGTGGGCATCGGACAAGTACTGGGACGACCGCGGACGATGGGCAACTTTCAGGGAGAGCACGATCGGGCAGCGCCGGCAGCGGCAGCAGCGGCCATAAACGAAGCCTGTCGGGGACATTACTGTCGAAGTTGTCGTTTCTGCGGATGAGCCAGGCGACTGAGGGAGCCGCTCCGAAAGATCAGTCCGGTCTCGATGGAGGAGACGGCAGCGGTGATGTCAGCCCTGGGTCAAGGAGCGGAAGAGCCATGGCGACAGCCATGCAGCACCAGAGAAAGATGCGGAGGAGACGGGGCTCTCTGAGGAAGACGGCATTACTGGGCACACGGTTTGATTCCAAAGAGAAAAGAAGTCCCCCTGCCCGGAGCAACCAGGATACCTTCCACGGGGACTCGAATGGTTACGGCGCTGGCGGCTCTTCCCAGCGATCGCCCGTTAGTCCTACTTCCCCAGACAACGAGCTCACCCCACGGGGTAATATGGATCGTGATCAGTCCATTTCTGCTACCTACTGGCCTCGTCTGACTACGAAGCGCCCAGCGTTGAATGTATCCACCACTCATCATCAGGAAAACCTTAACCCTGCCAGTCCCAGCTTAGGTGACGAAACAACCACGGATGACGAAGAAGGGGTGTCATTACCGCACCTCAAAAATCCAATGTTCCGCAATTCCTCGGGTAGCAGCAATGGCGCTTCCTCTGGCATCCCTGTTCCCACCCCTTCATCGAGCTCAGACTCGTACTTCGCTATGAAGACAGACTCCATGGCGAGGCAGGTTCGAACTACGCATCGCGCTCGATCGCCGCTCGCGACCCATTCCGTGGAAATGGTGAACCAAGAGGGCTGGGATTATTCCGAGACGGAATGGTGGGGGTGGATCATTTTGATCGTTACCTGGCTCGTGTTCGTGGTTGGCATGGGTAGCTGCTTTGGGGTCTGGAGCTGGTGCTGGGACGTTGGAGAGACCCCGTACGCACCTCCGGAGCTCGAAGACGATCCCACTCTTCCGATCGTTGGATACTACCCAGCCTTGATGGTCTTGACAGCGGTCATGGCATGGGTGTGGGTGGTGGTCGCGTGGGTGGGGATGAAGTACTTCAAGCACGCAAATATCCCTGGCGACGACGGATGACGAAGTTTTGAACAACAAGAATGGAAGAAGAAAGAGGAGTAAAGCGAAGAAGCCCAGTCGCTTCAACACGGAGTCAATTGGAGGAGTCACGCTTCTTCTAGTCATGACTCTGCGTCATTGACTAATTACAGTGGACGAGAAGCTGCGCATAGGCGGGCTCCTGCCATTGAACAAATGCAAGGATTGCAAACGCCTCTATACTCGGTAGGTTTTTCCTAATCACATAAATCACAGAATTGCCAGTTCAAGAAGTCCGTGCTAAGAGAAAAGAAGTCCAAAGGCGAAAAAAAATGACCGAAAACAACTTTCTATGGATATACTCCAAATCCACCAATTTCAAACAAACGCCAAGCCCGGAACCGATCTTGTTTTGCGCGTCCTCCCCTTTGAACTCCATCCAACTCCTTCCATGCAAAATCAATCAAATTTCAAACCGAAAGCCGACTTCTTTCACTTTCACTTTGCCAACACATCCGTTTGGCAGGGCATTGGCACAAGTCATTGGTGCCAAGATAGCCAGAAGATTGAGACATCAGACGGTCAAGAGGCAAGCTGCACCTTTGCGACGTTCTGGGTCAGTTCATCGAGCCGGGGCCGAAAATCATTGGTATGCTCGTCGGCAGTCTGAGAGTTAGGGTTCAGAGCTCCGGGATGGCGAGCTGGAGGCGGCAAGGAATCATTCGCAGCTTGTGGCGCAACGGTACTTCCCGGCGCGGGGCTGACCAGGCCCTTGGAGACAGCATAGACAGATGATCGGTCATGGTTCGGGTCATCGTTGTAGAATTCATCCAGGATTGGATGCAGGAGCACGGTCTGTTTGTGGATGGTCAGGATGGAGTTTGTTGGGACCGTTACCCAGTTATCTAGCATGATAGTATATATGTCAGTACTGATAGGCTATATAGATAATATTTCTTAGAGTTGCTGTTCTGCAGGTTGCTTCACTTACGTCTCTCGAATGTGATGGGCTCACTGGCCACTAAGACAATGTCTGCTCCCTTGTCGTGGCGTTCCATCTTGAAATGACCCTTCGTCTTTCCTTCTTTCCACTTGGTCCCCGAGGAAAAGTAGAGACTCGCCGGCTCGTCCGTCTTGCTGCTGACATACCGGGTACATATCACCGTGTGCCCGTCCGTAACGGCAAAATTGAGCAAGCTACGCGTCTCTACGTCAGTCACGTTGTGCTTCTCCGGGATCCGCCGCACGAATTCATTGATCTTGGCAATGGTCTTGATCATGACTCGGCGCAGGAACTCCTGTCCGAACCCTTCGGGGCCGGGATCAGAGCTGGGATCCGCGCCTTCCTTCTCCATCAGGTCGAGGAACAGCGCAAACGCCCACTCGCTGTCCGTGCCGCCCTTGACGCCCAGGTACCAGCGGTCCGCGAGCGAGTCGGCCAGGGGTCGCTTGATGTACTTCCAACCGCCGATGTTGCCGTTGTGCATCCACATCAGGGAGTGGTGCTGGAAGGGGTGGCAGTTGTTCTCTGCCAGTGTGCCCTCCGTCGTGGCTCGCACGTGGGCAAAGATGAGGTTCGAGCAGGTTTTGCTCGCCAGACGCTCCAGGTTCTCGCAATTCCAGGCTGGTAGCGTCGATGTGAAGATGCATGGCTCCGGCCCCAGCTTGGGGTCGGGGTAGAAGCCGACGCCAAAACCGTCCCCATTGACGGGACGACGAGTATCCTTGAGTCGAGTCAGCCAGCTGGATCTAAATCGGTTGAAGCAATTGAAGAGGGAGGGGGGAAAAAAACCAATCAGGATAAAAATAAAAGGAAGCGCAGGCAAAGATATGATAAAAATGCATGCGCCTGGAACATTGCTATGGCAATTTTGGACCTCTTACCAATCTCAGGCGAGAATCATAAGATTGGGTCAGTATTGAATGACTGGGCTCCGTGACGAGCTTGCTGAGTAAAATTTCATGTCTGCCCTTGTAGACCTAGAAAGAAGCAGTCAGCAAGTCGAGTTCCCTTATTTTTTCTAGATCCTCCTTACCAGAAACCGACACATGGTGGGCTGTCGCTAGCAGTTTTGGTTGAGGTTATACGGATAGAAACATGGATTTCACCTCATGCACAGATTGAAAAGCAATTGAATTGAGACAGTAGATTATGCGTCGCAGAAGGGGGGGAAATCAGCTCCTAATCCGAAAATAATAAAAAAAAAAGACAGTGGTACAGATGAACAGGGGGGCTGAGGCCAGATAAGAAAAGCACGCGAGCAGTCAGCAGTCAAGCGCAGATTTATATATGAAACAACAGTGCACGGCCACGAAACTCGACACAGGAGACACAAACAATAAAGCTTCTATATTGAGAGAAGAATACAAATGCAAATCAAAATGCGCGCTGGCCCTTGTTCCTGGATTATTTATTACTTTCTTTCGTATGCGTCACGCCATCAGTGTTGGTTTGGCGGTGAGGCCGGTATCGCAGCAGTTGACCGGAGCATGTGACTCACCGCATTGGCTTGCTTACCTAATTCGGCGGACGAGGCAGCCAGTTGGCGCAGGTCACATGTCGGCAATTGGCACTTCAGGAGACGCTTCCTCATAGGCGGATCTGCGACAGCCAACGCCCCATTGTTCCGTCCATCTTCCATCCGCCACATCGTGGTTGTCCAACCCAACCGCGGCGCGGTCGTGTGAAAGACAGATTACCATTACAGCACACCTGCGAGGCCGGGTCCTCGCAATGGTGTGAATTTCTTACTCCGTCCTTCTGCCCCTACAACGTATGAGCATTCGACAATCATGAGCGGGAGGATCCTCTCCCATCGTCTGACTCCGCTGATGCGGAGGGGCTTGTTGGCCCGCCATGTGCACAATGTCAGCAGTCGAGCGGGAGGACTCTTGAGGGCAGACAGCAATGCGGCGTTGCGAGGCCGCGCCTGGCCTGTCGGTGCCAGTTCTATCCACAATAATGTGCCCGCAGTGCGGTCTATCTCTTTCATCAGGATACTACCGCGCCTGGCCCTTAAACTGGCACGCGTTCCCGCGATGTTTGGAGGAGCAATGATTGCAGGTTTGGCATACTTGCAGTATCAAGCTACCCGTACGTACACGCCGGGGGTCTTGGAGTTGGAACTTTGCTGACAGAATTCACCTTCATAGAGGCCGGGAACTATGCCATGGACATCCTTAAACAGGCCGGCGAGACCGCTGGCGGCGCTGCAACGAGCTTATTCCAAGGGCTTCAGGATATCGCAGAACAGACGAATCGTGGCTGGCAGAAAACCAAGGATGAATTCGAGTTTCCCGAATGGATGCAGAAGATCTTCCGTCTGAATGAAGAGTCCGAGTCCGGAGGTGGTGGTTCTGCGGGTGGAGGCGGTTCTCCCAAAGAGAGCCGCGTTGGTGCTGCTGCTGCCGCCGGAGCGGCAACTGGGACTGCTTTCGGCTATGGTCAGGCGGACGATGATGATTCACGGCTCTACGGAGACGCTGAAGATGACCAGATGATGGTTCTGACGCGGAAGATGATCGAAATCAGGAATATATTACAGCAGGTTGGACAATCCAATACTCTGACATTGCCATCGATCGTCGTGATTGGATCCCAATCGTCTGGCAAGAGCTCGGTTTTGGAGGCTATTGTCGGTCACGAGTTTCTACCAAAGGGTCAGAACATGGTGACGCGCCGACCAATCGAGCTCACGCTGGTCAACACTCCCAACTCCCAGACGGAGTACGGAGAATTCCCAGCTCTCGGCTTGGGAAAGATCACGGATTTTTCCCAGATCCAGCGCACGCTGACGGATCTCAATATGGCTGTGCCCGAAAAGGACTGCGTCAGCGATGATCCGATTCGACTTCACATCTATTCTCCGCATGTTCCTGATCTCTCTCTCATCGATCTCCCTGGGTATATCCAAGTTACCGGTCATGGCCAACCTCCTGAGCTGAAACAGAAAATCTCCGATCTCTGCGACAAATACATCCAAGCACCTAACATCATCTTGGCCATTTCCGCTGCAGATGTTGACCTGGCCAACTCCACAGCTCTCCGAGCGAGCCGCCGAGTGGACCCACGGGGAGAGAGAACGATCGGGGTGATCACGAAGATGGATTTGGTCGATCCTGAACGGGGCGCCAGCATTCTTTCCGATAAAAAATACCCTCTGAGACTGGGCTACGTGGGCGTCGTGTCTCGGATTCCTCAAACGACCGCCCTCTTCTCCCGCGGAAGTGGCAATATAACCAACGCGATCGTGAAAAATGAGAAGGCTTATTTTTCAGCACACCCAGAAGAATTTGGCCCCGATTCCGGCGTGCTGGTTGGAGTGCCGACTCTTCGAAGAAAGCTGATGCAGGTTCTCGAACAAACAATGGCGAGAAGTCTGGCGGGTACGAGGGATGCCATCAGCCAGGAACTAGAAGAAGCGACCTATGAATTCAAAGTCCAATACAATGACCGTCCTCTCAGCGCAGAATCTTACTTGGCTGAAAGTCTTGACAGCTTCAAGCATTCCTTCAAGGAATTCGCGGAGAGCTTTGGCCGCCCTCAGGTTCGAGAATTGCTGAAAAACGAACTGGATCAACGGGTCATGGACATCCTTGCCCAGAGATATTGGAACAAGCCTGTCGAGGATCTATCGATGCCTCTTCCAGAGCCGGATCCGCTCAGTGACCTCCCCAAGGCCGATCCCGACTCTTTGTATTGGCATCGGAAACTCGACGCTTCAACTTCTAATCTTACGAAATTGGGTGTCGGCCGATTGGCCACTACCGTGGTTGCCAGTGCACTGCAGAGCCATGTTGAACGTCTCGTGGCTTCGTCCACATTCGCTGCGCATCCATATGCCCAAAAAGCCATCATGGATGCTTGCAACAGTATCCTCAACGACCGGTTCTTTAGCACTAGCGACCAGGTCGAGAATTGTATAAAGCCGTACAAGTTCGAGATTGAGGTCGAAGAGCCCGAATGGGCAAAGGGACGGGAAAACGTGTCCAAGGTGCTGAAACAGGAGCTCCAAGCCTGTGAGGCTGCTCTTAAGAAGGTCGAAGAGAGCGTTGGCAAGCGGAAGCTGAAGGATGTGATGACCTTCGTTGATCGAGTGAGGAAAGGCGAGGTGGTTCTGGAAGGGAACGGCGCGGCGGGTGCAGGAGGATTTAGTGCGGCATTGCTGCAGAAAGGTTTGTTGAGTCGGGTTAACTTCCTCTTTATTTAGCTGACCACTAACCATTCATCAGGCCGCGAGGGTGTCTTCCTCCGCGATCGAGCCGAAATCATCAAGATGCGGCTCATGGCCATCCGCTCGAAACAATGCGCCTCCCTGAAGAACAAGTACTACTGTCCGGAAGTTTTCCTGGACGTGGTCGCGGACAAGCTGACGGCGACGGCTGTCCTCTTCCTCAATGTCGAGTTGCTATCAGAGTTCTACTACAACTTCCCGCGGGAGCTAGATCTGCGACTGGGCCGGCATCTCTCAGAAGAGGAAGTCGAGCGCTTTGCGCGAGAGGATCCCCGGATCCGGAGACACCTCGACGTGATCAAGAAGAAAGAGACGCTCGAGCTCGCCCTGCAGAAGATAGAGAGTCTACGGCAGTTAGAGGGACGGAACCTTTCGTCACGAGGTTCGTCGCAGCAAAGTTCTGCGGGTAACAAAGAGAGGAGGAGTCGGAGCTGGAGCCTTTTTTGAGCAGTGAACAGTGAACATGACGACTCTTATTTTTTTTCCCCCTTTTCCTTCCTTCCTTTCTTTTTTGCCCGTACATATACCTCCTACTCCTTCCTACCTACATGGGTTGTGTTATTTCTTCAGCAGACCAAACTTTACTCACTTTTTCCCCCGCTTCTTGGACGACGTCCTTTTCCTGTTTTCATTTGTATACACAAACACAAATACACGCGCATGGGGACCCTATAAAGTACAGTCAGTAGTAGCTAGTTTCGCTAGGTTATCTACAGTAGAGAGAGAGGGAGGGATATTTGTTTATTGATTATTCTATTCATTCAATCCAGATAAGATAAATCAAGATAAGTAAATAAATAAAGCGGAGGCGAGAGGAGGGAAGAAGGACTGTACTACTTCTCTCCATCTTTTATTTTTTCGCAACAAAGTCTAAGTAGAACTTTATATATATAGCCCCTATATACAGCATACAGCACACAGCATATCCCAGCGATGAGCTCGCACCTCAACGCGGTGCTAGGGTGTGGTCTAGTGTAGTAGTATCCATATATATATATGGATGAAATTGAAAGCCAAGATGAGCTAATAATAATAGCTCCTTGCGATTGAATTGAATTGAATTGACTCCCCGGGGGCCTCAAACCTGGTTACTGTTACTGTTTCGACAAACAAATCAAGAGGCGAAACCCCACGTCGCGTCTCCTTTTTTTTTTCCCCTTTTCTGATTCAACTATAATATTGCTTGCTTGCTGGATGGCTATGGCTATGCCTATGCCTATAACATTATTATGCAATCAGTCATTAGTAATAATGAATATCGTCAACCTTGTTTGTCTTTTACTATTTCTAGCTATCTATACGGAGTAATAATAATGATAAAGCTATTAACCATCATTGTAACTGTAAGCTAGTTCAAAAAAAAAAAAAAAACTACTTACTATCTACTAAATAAATACTACTTAGTCTCATAGCCCTTATTGGGATGAGATAGTAGTAACATAGTTAAACTATAGGAGGAATAGAATAATGTCTTCTTATTTTATATATGAAGGTCTCATAGCTATATATAATGCCTAATCACAATATCATTTAAGAAGAATAATAGCAGGAGGATAATTTATAGATAAAGAATTAGGTAGAATAGCAAGAAGAGGGTAAGGTAAGTAAGAGTCTTGATAGTACTACTTACTACTCTTAAGGGTGATTCCTTTTCTAAAGAGAAGGGCATGCATGATTACCCTAACTTCTAAGGGTACTACATACATAGTGGACTGGATGAAGAAGACTCTGGGCCTTGGCTGGCTGTACTGTACGGTCCGGTCCGTACGGAGTACTGAATCTGTAGTTCTGTACAGTATCTATCATGGAGGGGGCTCCCTTGTAAAATAATAATCGAAAACAAAACTATTCGCTGATATACGCATACTCTACTCCGTATATATATGTTGTGGGTCTTCTTGGGCACAAAAGACGAAGGGATCTGTTTCCACTCTCCAGACTCCACACCCATGAAGCCAAGCCAAGCCAGCGGTTAATTTATACGGTTAAATTATAATTCTAATTTACCCGAGAAAACCCACCTGCCTTCGAAGTGAAATGACAAACAAGCAAAAAAAAAAAGCAAGCGATGATGGAGATGGAGAACGAACGACGCGTCGGTCCGTTCGGTCCGCTTGTCACCTTCAAGGTTCTTTGTTCTTCTTACCTAGCTCAATTAAGAAAGAAGCTAGCTCGGTAGCTTGGAAAGCTCATTGTCATTCCAATTGTTGTCTCTTCTGTCCTTTGGATGATCCAGTTGGCTGAGTCATTTGGTTAGAGTCTTAGGTTACCCAGCCAGCCTCTTGCCTATCATATGCACTGTATATCATATCAACGATAAATTATTTTCTTGCTGCTGACCAGCTGCTGGTGATGACAAGGATTCACCCCAGGATTGATTGAAATACAGTACACTCCTCGTAGAAAAAACGTTGCAGAACCGGAAACAAAAATGGGATATATCATGGGGGCAAAAAAAGGAATAAAAAACTGGATGATGATGGTTGAAATGAAACATATGCAAGTAGTAAGACTAGCGTTTACAGGTCACATAATCACATAATCACACACACACACACACACACACATAAAAATGACAGCAATAAAATGGTGCCAAAATTTGAAGAAAGGTAAACTAAACAGAGGAAACGTAAAGCAAAAAGAAAGCTCACAAGAAGCCCGGACCCCAGTCTATCTATTTCATACAATGTATATTATTAAACCCATTTTTCCGCTCCAACTCTTGACGCTGAACCATTTCCTTTGCTTTTGAATTTTTTTTCCCAAAAATCCACTGTCCTTCAACCCTAGCTGAGATACATGAAGCTAGGAGGGAAGAAGGAGGCACGAAATGCAAGAAGGTTGTTCGAACCGGATGGAGGATGCGTGACAACCACTCGCAGAGGTACAGTTGCCAGGCGACTGAATTTACTCTCTCGAGACATCACGTCCAAAGATCTTGGCCTTGATCCAGTCGGTCGCCACAAGAACACGGTTGCGAACACTGAAGCACATGCTCAAGTAAGCACTGCGCCAGAAGAGATAGGTCATCGTTCCACCACTTGCAATGTTGCCGCTCAGCCAGCTGATGTCTGCAACCGCACGCTCCTTTCCAATGTACGCCAGGCTTCCCTGGTGAGAGTACTGGAACGGTCCAATCTGCTTGGTCCTCCGCAACTGCTTCTGACGCTCCTTGATCTCCTCCAGGATCTTGTTGCGCTCCTCCTCACTCTTAGCCGCCTGCTGGGCTTCAGACAGCCTCTTCAACTCCTTTTCAATCTCCTCCGTCTTGGCCATGGTGTTGAAAAGACGGGCAAGGAACGCACCCTCCTGGTTGGCCACCTGGGCGGTCGGAGCGTAGTTCGTGACAGCGCAGTCACCAACAGCCCAGATGTTCTCCGTTCCATTGACGACCAGATACTCGTTCACGGCGAGACCGCGACGCGAGTTCTTCTGTGCCGGGATTTGGCTCATCAGGTCCTTGACGACAGGGCGAACGGCGTTACCGGTAGCCCAGACGAGCAGACCATACGGGATGGTCTCGATCTCCTTGGAGCCATCTGGTTTGGTCACCTCGGCCTCGATATACTTGTCGGTGACCTTCTTGACCATGGTCTTGGTGCGGATAGTAATCTTTTCCTCCTTGAACGTGGATTCCGTGTAGTCGATCAGCTGCTTGGAGAACATGGGGAGAACCTGGAACACACGTCAGCCCCGAAACATTAGCCAGAGTATCTTCGCTCTGGAGAACTCACGTTCGGCAGCGCTTCCACCAGAGTCACATGGAAATTGTCCTTGATTTCAGGGATCCACTTCTTCAGGTCCTCCTCAAAGAAGTCCTGGAGCTCGCCAGCAAACTCGACACCAGTGGGACCACCACCGACCACGACCATGTGCAGGAGTCGTTTCACCTCGTCCTCGGTCTGATCCTTAAACATGGCCGTTTCGACACAGTCCATGATTCGCTTGCGGATCTTCTGCGCATCGCCGACTTCCTTCAGGAAGCAGGAGTGCTCTCGGACACCGGGAATACCTGGAAGGGAGAATGAGCAAACAAACGTTCCCTAACCTTATTTTTCTTACCCAGTATGACTTACCAAAGGTGGCATTTTCAGCACCAACTCCGACTACGAGCATGTCAAAAGGAACGGTGGTATTGGAGACTTCACCCTTGATCTCGGAGCCATCGCTAATGTGAACAAGGCGCTTCTCGTAATCGATCTTGGTGGCCTCTGCTTCGTAGTACTTGACGGTTCCCTTCTTGTGACGCAGAATGTTCCGGATAGGTTCCATGATGGAACGGTGTTCGATCAGGCCGGTCGTACAGGAGGGCAGCAGCGGGGTGAAAAGGAAGAAGTTTCGGGGGGAGATGACGATGACATTGTAATTTTCCGTGTCCAGCTTCTTGAGCAGGGAGATTGCACCCCATCCAGTACCTAAAAAGCAATTCCAGTCAGAGGCGATTCCCCAACTACGTCGCAATCGACAACTTACCTAGAATCACCAGGGTTTTCTTGTCTGGGTCGGGTTCAAACTGCTCTGCGGGATGATTCAGGACGTAGATACTGTATCCCACCCATCCAGTCAATCCCAGACCGGAGAGCAAGGTCAAGCGGTACGCCCATCGGAGGAACCGAAATCGCTTCTTCGGAGCGGGTTCTGCTGCAGAATCCGCATATGATCGCCGGAAAGAGCGCTGCACAGTCTTTCTCAGCGGACTGGAGGTCAATGGCGAGGAGGCAGCCCGGAGGCCGTGCCAATGCAAGCGCGAAGAGTGTGATAGCGACCTGCGCGACAACGCCGACAGCTGCATTGTGGACGGGGAGACCGCCTCGCACCTAGCTTCCAAGAAGCAGAAGGGGGAAAGAAGAGGGGAGAAGGAGACGCGGTGAAGGATGCAGTCGCTTGAGATGCAGCCTCTTAATGAGATCGGTGCATGTCAGTAATAATAAATCTGGCCGATGCCGATCGGAAAACCGCCGTGGACAGGCGGCACGAAACTGTTTTTGGAGCACCGGTGTGCGCAATCCAGCGTCGTTATCTGAGCAGCCGCCAGCAAAAAACTTTTTTGATGGCCAGCGTGCGGTCGAGGCTAGTCAGAATCTGGACTAGGCCGGATAAGCGCCGGATGAGTGGTCCCTGAAGCTATTTTCGGGAAAGCCGGTGGGTACGCAGGATCGGTATGTAGCAGTAGTGCCAGTTGTGCTGTGTTGTCAGTTCAATCAAGCAGCAATTGAGTGGACTATTTATAATGATATCTGTCCGGACGATCAAAAAGATGAATGCAGTCTAAACCGATCTTTCCGATGAAAAGGAGGTAAAAAGGAGACCAAAGGGTGATGACGCAGAGTCGGGAAATTCGGCGTTGGATTGCTCTTTCCTGCTCGGGCTATTTTAATCTGTGCTGTGCTGTTTCGGGATCCTCCGTGAGATCGGCTGACTAACAAGCCGAGCGACTCCTTGGCTGCTGACATTCTTGCCTGCTTTAATAGCAGAGCAGCCTGTTTGTCAGAGTCCACTTGCCAGTGGAAATCTGGGGTACAACGCCTCAAAAGTCCCACTGCTGTTGCCTGCCTAGGTAAGTGCCTACGCCGCGGTCCTTGGTCGGTTTGCGGCAGCTTATTGGCCGAGAGGACATACTCTTTCGGGCCTTTGCGGAGGACGAAACAGATGCGTCTCTGCGGCTCTGCGTGAAGCGTTGATGCAGCTACTACGTTGGGCAGTGATCGAGATAATTAGAGACGTCACATGTCTCGGGGCTAACTCGCCGCTTCTTCGGCGCATTTAGCCTTTAGCATTTTATTATTGCCGCATCTAGCAATGCTCCTCATAGCACCAATCATCGCAATGAGGAGAAGCGTCGTCGAGATGAGGGGAAATTCGACACCCGTGAGGGGAGACGACCCTTCGTGAGGGGAAGCTTGAGACCAATAATGGACTTGATCAATTGATCTCCTGTCCTACAATTATTACGTGTCTTGGCCGGATTAGCTCAGGGGGAAGAAAATTATGGAGCATTCTAGTTCTAGTCTTTGCTGAGGCAACGCGGGAAGATTCTCCCAAGATTGCAACAGTGTAATTGCTACATATCCTTCTAGCTGCTATAATGTTTCTATAGATATATGAAGGAGTGACTGAAATACAATGAAGCTTTCTGCTTTAACAATGATGCGATAGATCAGAAGCTACCTAGTGCTCTAGTAAACTGGGAAATCATGTGCTGAAGTGCACAATTTAAAGGTTACTTACCAGTATAAGGAATCACTAAACAATTGTCACTGACCCACCTCGAGGAATCCAATTCGGAAAAGCCACTGCATGAGCACCTTCAGAAATTAACACTGTCTGGAATCTACCAGAAAAAAAGAGGAATTGGAGATGTTATATCAATTGAGCTTGGCTTGCCTTCCTTTCCTTCGAAAAGGAACCTGTCATCAAACGAAGAACTACACCAGACACTGCTTGATATTTGTAACATACCTACAGCACGGACTACTATTTTCCCCTCTGCCAATCATGTTTTGACTCCGGTTCTTCCCAATTCGGCATCAGATTCAGCTGGAATCTCGCGCGTTTCACCATTTTTATGTTGTATCCCAGCCTGGATATGATATATGATGAGCATAGCTCAGCCAAGGTCTTCTTAATTGGGATTTGTGTCATATATCTTGACCCTATTGTCGAAAGCAATGGTCAGAAGTGCATGTCTAGGTGTTTCCTGTTGCAACTCTTTCCACCCATCAATTGCTGGGTCAAAGTTGTTACATATGTCAACAGAAATGATGAAGACGATATATATATTTTTTCCCCTAAGAACTAGAACTTGTAGTTGACAAAACTAGAAGATGCTAGTTAGAGAAGATCAAAATCATGAGATAATAGGCTAATTATAAGTCCAAAACCTGAGGGGGTCGATATCATTCCATCCCCTTCGTTGTCTCAGATAACCATTTGCTTCACTTCTAGGAGCTAACAATATGCTTGTGAGTTTATATGCTCCTCTACATTCCATGGCCAGTCTATCTTTAAAATCAGCAGCCCCAGCGCCCTATACCTAATAAGCTTGCCTTTTTTTTTTTAATTCCAGCTCTTAACACACTACTTGTCAGCATCTAAGAGTCCTAGGGCGAAAGCATACCTCACCCGCGAAGCAAGCAAACAGATATCCGAGACAAAAAAAAAAGGAAACGGGAATGGAATCCGATCCACCCTCTTCCTTATGATTTGGCTTATAGCCAGCTTAATGTTCTCATGGTTTTGATCTTCTCTTGGTAATCATCGTCATTTTCTCTATCTATCATACTAGGAGTTCTAGTGTTAGTCGAATTAGACTGTCTTCGTCGTTTCCGCTGGTAATACTGATAATTTCATAGAAAAAGAATGAATGTCAACTTACTTCTAGGGACAAAGCAATCGATCTCACCGTGAATCAGGCAGGCAGCTATGCGAGAACAACAAAGGGAATGGGTGGAATCACATCGACACTTTCAGTTCAGGATCTAGGGCTCATAATCAGCATGCCTAGATTCTCGTTATTCTGGAAGGTCTTCTCTAACCATCGGCTTTATTTTATTTAGTCTTGTTGTCAAGCTAGGAGTTATTTAGTTCTACTTCTTTGTCAAAAATAGATCACTCGTCTTACTCGTCTTATTCGTCTACGTCGGCAGTGTTTTAAATAGTCTACTGTTTCTTTCCTTCTTGGTTTGTTATTTTTGTTCTTTGCATCGGTTTATTCGAATTTAAATCCGATTATAGGATAGGTAGGTATCGCTAATACGGATTAATACCTTTTAGATGACCAACATTTCGAATTCACATTAAGAATCTTTGTTCCCATCAGCTATATGTGAAGACGTCATTCATGAAGGCTAGTAACCAGTCCTATCCAAAATGCAATGGTTACTTACCTGGTAATAGCATTGCTGCCAGCTCAGACGACAACAGATGTGATTATTGTTAATAGTTCCTCTAACTTAGGCGTTTTCCCAGTCCTTAGTGAAATTCTATAGTGGACGAGGAGTTTTCGTCCTGAGATTCTGGAAGCAATTCTTCACGATCTCCTTCAGAGACAGGCTTGTTTTATACAATGGCTTACTGCTATAAGTATGGACCTTGACACCACGTAGACAGCCTGTTATGATGGAGATCTTGAAGGAGCTCAGAAAGCTATTACACATATGCTTGAGATTGCGTTTGACATAATCTAGTATCTCATCCATTGGCAAGACCTTACTGACCTTCAATTCGCAATTCCTGCTTTACATCTCTGGGCTACTCTTCTCTGAGTCGGGGTTTTCATCTGCCAGATTTAGACTAAAAGAGAAGATACACCTAGAGAATTTCTGGTCATTATATACTTACTTTCCGTGTCGTGACTCCTCCCCTCTCTTCTTCTGTATGCTTTTCCTGGCTGTGATATCTTCAAAGGTTAATCGAACATCTTAGGTTAATAAAAGATGTAGATTACGCTATTGGTATAGGATTTTCTGAAGTCCAACAAATCCTCACTTAGGGTATCTCAGCCTGTCACAATGATTAAGCCTTATAAAGCTATACAGGATTCTGTCAACGTCTAAAGGTACTTATGTTGTCGGCCTAACGACCTAGTAAATGAGAAGAATAAGAAAGATGGGCTTTTTATAAGTAAAAATATCCTATATTTGGCGGATTTGTATCTATCACCTTCATTATCTCATAGCCAGATCATTAACTTCCTAAACATAATAGATTCTTAGTTTACTATAACAATCAAAGAAAGGGATAGTTAGCTGCCTTAGCTAGCAGCTATGTCATGTCTCAAACATATATGGCAACCCTTTTCAGGGGATTATCTTAGGTATAGGTATAAGTAAGAAGCATATAGAACCATGTCTCTCGAGAGTCTAGATTATGGGAATTTTTGATTTTGATATCTACGACAATAAATATTAAATATAGATAACTTCAAAAAAATCTATTGACGACTACTGGTACTACTACTCAAACAGATTCTTCATATTATTTTCGTCACGAATCCAATCCCTATAGTGAGTAAGTGACAAGGTACAGTAACCTAACCTAATCAAACAAAAGCCATGTCAGGCCCAGACTCTTCTACCTCACTTGGCAGAGCATAGAATATTGTATAATGTTAACAGCAAGATGGGTAGAGATGGGTATGTAGTTTTCTAGCAGGACCTAAAATGAATGTTATTTTTATTAGAAGCAGCTTTTAGCATGCTCTATCTATACTCCTGATATCATTTACAGAGACTGCCCATGTACCATTAGCCTTTTTATTTTCTCGCCTTTTTATCTATATTGACAGCTATGCAGCCAATCTTCCTTCCAAACCAAGGCTGGTACCTCCCTCCCTGCCATATTGTTGACGCTGAAGACCTCGTAGCTCGTAATCGTAGGCCTAGATGTAACTAGAGACTAGAATGATACCTGCCCATCTATCTTACTTATCGTGAGACTTTGCGGGTTAGCAGGCTGTGAACGTGAACTCTGATGATCTGCCTTGCAATACTGATAGGCCATACATAGTCTATTGAAAGATTATGATCTTAATGACAACGGTGAGTGAGCAAATCCTTGCACCAGCCATGCCATCTATCTCATGTCCCTTTTTTTTTTTTTGAGTTATGATACTTCATGGTCTTAACTTATCCTTGCTCTTGTCCCTGGAACAGTTTATTATCTCTATAGGGAAGAGCTGGATTGTTGTCGCCCATCTCATCATATGCAATCCCTCCCCAGATTCTGCGCTTAATTGACTCTCATATATAACGACAATTCCCCAGCGATGAGCTCGGACCTCAACGCGATGCTGGGGTCTAAGTAGTCCATATATCGTTTTTATTTACATGGATGAATCCAAGATGAGCTCCTTACGATTGACTTCCCCTCGACCTGGTTGCTATTGCTATTTCCAATGAATTGAGAGGCGCCCCCCCCCCCCTCCTTTTTCTGATTTGACTATAATATTGTTTCCCTGATGTCTATTATTATGAGGCAAGCTATAAGTCATCGATAATAAATGTTCCCAAGTCTTTGCTATTCTACGTATCTGATCTATTATGACAAGAAGTAATGGTAAAGGTATTGACCATCAACCATGATCATGAGCAGGTTTGAAACTATGCTAACACCACTTGGTCTCATTACCCTTACTGGGGCGAGATAGTTATGGGAGGCATATAATATCGTCTTGTTTCGAAAAAAAAAAGTTTCGAGCCCTTATAGTAGAATGACAATAAGGCAAGTCTACGATAGCGGCATCCCTATGTATAGGATATAGGATGATCGGAGGAAGAGGAATAAGGTGCAATAGATATATCCCTCTTTTATCCCTTTTATTGTGCCAACTCTATGAGTAATATTCCTTGACCAAAACACGACAAGAGGAGCAATAAGAGAGTAGGAGTACTGGTAGTACTACTCTTAAGGGTAATCTCCTGTCTTTTTTTTATTCTTATATTTTATGCTCTTACAATTTCCTATAACTGCTACTACCTACCTACTACTTACTATATTACAATTGTTTATTCTCCATAATTAATGTTAAGTCATTATCTAATAAGAGATCACTGCCTACTGTAGCTCGATGGCATGGTAACTGGTAACTAGTCTACTAGACAAGGCATATATATTCACCTGGTTAATATTGTCAGCTGTTGTATAGTAAATAATTAATATTTAGTTTACTAATTGCTATCGCCAATCATATATGTGCATACATAAAAGTATATTGTCAGCGCCTAGGAGTTTACCTGAGACAAAAGAACAGGATGAATAAATCATACTGAACCCCCAAGGAAAAGGATTTGTGCTTTACATAAAAATTAGCCTAGATTTAGACCTCATGATTTTTGATCTTTCCTACTTAACAATCATCTTCCAGTTCTGTTAGTTAGTTAGTTAGTCTAGTCAGAATAGATAAGATTGTCTTTACTTTATCGTTTGGTTTGCAAGCATTGATCTCTCTGTAGATTGATTCCATGATTAAGTAATTGATTGATTGACTGATTGATTACCATATGCAATGACAGACAGTTCTATGTGGTTTTTTCATCTCATCGCTAATCAATATCTGGCTCCTCCGTATGACTTCATAGGTAATTTTCCTCTCTCTCTCTTTTTTTTTTTCCAAATCTATGTCCTCTGTCTACAGTCTATCACTTGCTGGGTAAGGTACGGAGTATACAGTGTTGTGAGGGATCCGGTTCAGGGGAAGCGGATTTTCCTTCTTTCCGAATGGGGCGGTCAGTTTTACCTTCCTAGGAAGGAAACCAAGAAAAAACTGGACTTAGGATTCGGCTCTCCTCCATTTCTCTCTTCACCTTCACAGTCCGAGATTGGTCCTTTGTGCAAGTACAGTACATTACAAGTACACATATTTGTAATATTTATTCAATATTAGGCAAGTTCCAATTCAATGCATTATGCACGTCTCACGATAGATTCCCATTCTATTTCTCCTCACACCATGTGAGCAATAATAACCAGTTGACCCAACCGACCCGCCAGTGAACCACAGAAAACGCCCACCGAATGCAAATTCCCATAGATGATGATAATAATGCAACATGCCGCCTGAAGTCTCAATCAACACAAGTTGAAAAGGAAAAAAGAAAGGAAAGGAATGCAGACAAACTGTCTACAGACGCCATAGACCATGCAAAGAATCTCAAACCCAAAATAAATCCGGCTCCATATGGTCAGCCAGAAGCATGAAAAAAAAAAGGAATAAAAGTAATATCCTGAACAAAATTGTCATCATGGAAAACTCGTCTATGCTCTGAACATGGGCAAAGCCCAGCCGCTTCGTCATAATCACCCGAAAAAAATGGAGAAAGGAAAAAGAAATATTTATACAATGAGGTGACACCTCAGTCGGAGCAGTATCCACCGTGTAGTTTCAGGTGGAGTACGTCTGATTGGGAAAAAAGTTTGGCTGCGCAATCGGCCCCTGTGGCCATGCCTCATGATGAATATATGGCAGCACACCAGTCCTCCGTTCGGAGGCAGACTTGCCGAGTGGCTGGTAATGCAGAGACAGGTTCCGCGGCTGATGAAGAGATGTCGACGGCGGAGGAATCAGGAGCGTATTGACCGCACGAACAGGCCGATATGGAGAGTTCCGGTTGACCAAGAAGTATGACGGTGAGAGATGGTTCTGGGGAGTGTGGACAGAATAGGCAGATGTAGGAGAGATGGAGCTCGTCGAAGTGGTTGTCACAGGGAATGGACTCTGGCGTCGTCCAGGATCCGGGAGTGAGACCGACGGGTTGTACAAGGGAGCAGCAGCGGGGGGAGGTGCCGCCGTCGTTGTCGACGGCATCGGTTGTTGTTGAGGCCAAGTCGTCGGTGGGTTGTAGACCGAAGACATGGCCCGTACATTGGGCAACGGAAGCTGAGAGACCGTGGAGGAAGAAGGCACAGCAGCCGGGACCATGGAGTTGGATGGTGCTGGTGCTGGTGCTTGATAGTTGTTGGGGCGTGGCAGACGGGGAGCAGGAACGGCGATCGTAGGCACCGAGAGCGGCATAGCGCCCGTGCTCACCACTGGCGGAAGCACGGGAACGGACGAAACCGCAGAACTGGGAGCCAACGTGGAAACCGGAGTCGAATAGTTGTTCGAATAGTGGCTTGACATTGCCATTCTCTTGCTGGGATGCTCCTCCACTGCTTCATCCCAACTGCGCTTCCGAGAATATGGCGGCAGCTCTGTCTCCGGCAATTGCCGTTGAGGCGATCGGTTCCGGTAGGACACGCCATTGGGCAACGGATTCCAGCTCTGTTGGGCTTGCAGTTGACCAGTGGCCGGAGGGGACGGCAACTTGGATGCTGGTGATAATGGTAGGCCGTTCCGGCCCGAGCCTGGCGTCAGAGTCGGTGAGACCTGAAGCACAGGTGTTGTCGGAGCAAGTTCATTCTCCGCCGGCATGCGAGACGCCTTCTCGAAATAGTCCGCAAAACGGCCCAGCTTGGTGTGCCACTCAGTCCATTCTTCCTTAGAGACGAAGAGGTTGTAGCGAACATTGCTCAAGAACTCGACTTCCATGATGTGAATCTCCTGCACCGATATCCCAGACACCTCAGCCCACGTCTTATTCGTATACGTATTGTCGTCGAGAACTGCGTCAAAGTCAGAAATGCCTGTCCTCCAACCAATTCAATGGGAAAAGGTCATACGTACATTTGTTCCCCATCATCAACGCAATGGTCATCAAACGGAACTCGCTGCCTTTCTTCCCTCTAACCCCTGGGTTGGCTTTCTTCAGGCGATATATGAATAATAGAGCCAGCAGAATGACATTCTGGCTGACTTGCGTGGTAGAGAGAATCGTAGTCACCCATTTCTGGAATCCAATCGTAGGGATCGCTTCCGGGACGAGGGAATACACCGTAATCGCGGAATCCTCAATGGCCTTGAGTTTGGAAGTCTTCTCGAACCAAAACAAGCAGGCAATCTAATCAACACGCCAGTCAGTAGGATACCCGACTCGCCCAAGTCACTGGGATTCTTACCTGAGCAGCAAATTCCGCCAGACTCCCCTTGCTGTTATTGATCGACGAGGGGATCTGCAAATACGGCGCTATCGAGTCGTTTGTATTCTTCTTCTGACTCTTCGTCTCGGAGGCCGCGGCGGGGGCCTCCTTCGCTGGAGGCGGGACATAGTTCTGGTGTGCCGTCGTAGAGGTGGTCGTCGAAACGGCGTTGACAGGAGCTTGGGTTGTGGCCTTTGCGTATTGCTGCACAGGGCCACCGTACGGCTTTCCTCCGTAACTCGAAGAAGAAAGCGAAGTATTGTAAGTCGCCCCCGCCATGTCGTTGGGAGGTGTCGGCAACCCGTCCCGAAAGGGTACGGACCACTCCGTCGACCCCGAATATAAGCTATGCTTGGGCGATGCAGAACACTCCGGGTATTGATATTGGTGACGGTAACGTCGAGTGTCCACGGCTACCGGAGGCGGGAGTGCGAGAGACGGATATGAGGCAAGCGCGGGAGACATAGGTGGAAGGACAACGGTCCCGGCGGTGAATGATATAGAGGCGTAGAGGTCGAACAACCGGTCTCATGGGTGTCTGTCGAAGTCGCGGTGTCTGATCGATCGGTTCCCAAGTCCAGGTCTGAGGAAGGTCACGGAGATTGAACCGGAAGGCGGGGAATGAATGATTGATATGAATGATGGGAGACTGGGCAGGTGAGAACCGGTCCAGTCCAAGTGGTGACAACCGTTTAAAAGACGGACGAGGTCGACTTGATGGTTTGTTCAAGTATCAATTCATTCAAGGGAGGATGGACCAGTGAGAGGCGATGGACGCTGGGAAGCACTGCAGCTGCAAGCAGGTAGTCGATGAATGTTTTTCGCCCTGACAGATGGAATGAAGGCAATGAAGGGGTTGAGCCAATGCACGGCAGGCTCACATATTATTTGGGGATATTGCAGAGAACGAAGACCCAGCGCGATTGCAGTTGCGCAGTTCCTTCTCAAACAGGAATCTAAGGGAGAGGTGACCCAACACGCAGGAGGAATCCTTCAAATGAAGAGGCAAAGCCTCCGACAAAGACGGAGAGAAAGATGGAAGGATTGAAAGAACGAGGAAAAGAAAGTTAAACGAATATAGAGAAAGTCAAGACATCATCCCTCGTCAAGCAATGCCTCTTGATCCCGCCGTGGACATGGCTAAGTCAGGAATACTTAGATTACCTATTAGTTCCACACTTGGAGTGGTTGGTGGTGGTTGCCAGGAAGCCTGCCTATGGATCCGGAAGCAGGTCCCCAAAGGCTGATCCTTCCTGCTGGGCAGGGTTTGAAGTCTGGTCTGGTCCCCATCTGGATTTGGATGTGATTTGATTTGATCACAGAGACAGCTGTGGTGTGCTTTGTCTGGAAAAAGAATTAATTCATCAAGGACCGGTTGATGTCAGAGCCACCGGCAGGTGGTGGATATGCACGCTACAAGGGCAAAGGTCAGCAGCCCCAGAATGGCCGCGTCTAGGACCTTCAACCGGGGGGGGGGAGGGAGATGGATGGGCCCGTATCAGATCCAATAATGTGAGTGGCTCGATGGGCGCATTGCAACCGCCGTCCGGTGCCGTTGGATTATTACATACTTGAAGGTTCTTGGTAGGATTAGTACTAAGTCCGTCGGCCGTGGTTTCTATGTAGGTAAGCTGGGGAGGCGTCAAGGCGATGACCGAGGACAAGCGGGGTTTGTGCGCGACTACTGAGTGCGTCCAGCGAGCCTGTTGGGGGATCGCTGAGCTCGGCTAGCCTGGGCTGGAAATGGTAACGCGTCGACTTTCACCTGGGCGAAAAGAAAGGAATGGACCAAGACCTTCACTTCAGGGCGCATGGAATGATCGGGGATCTGTCCACCGGCCTGGAGCCCACTGGCTGATGCAAGTGGACTGGTGGATGGGTCTGCTTCCCAGACAGTCTTGGTCTGCCTGGGTAATGAATCGAATGATCGTTTTGCATCGGGGCTCGTACCGTGTACGGAAGAGCAACAGGAAAAATTTCCATTTGCAGGGCCCGGAACGCGCGCGGATAGGCCAGAGTGGCAGAAAGGGGGACGGCTGGGTACGGTACGATACGAGACGAGACGACGCAAGCCGACTGGTGGCAGTGTGCGGCCGGACTTGGCTGGAAGGAGCAGGAGGCACGCCGGTCCTTGGTAACGGTTCCCAAAGACATTGCCTACAGCTAATAGCAGTGGCAGGCTGGCCACTGCTGGGGGCACAGCAGACAATGGAGGCTGACGCAGGCGACTCCCTCGCCCCCGGCAGGCCTGAAGACGCCCACGCCCGGGAGCCTGCCTAGGGCTGGGCTCCCCCGACGGCCACTACGATGGACACCCACAGGAACCTAAGGAATGAATGATCGCAATAATCCCCTCTCCCCACCGCCAACACTTCATCAGCCTGTCCATCTGTCCATCCATCATGACGAAAGTGAAACCCGCCCTTCTTAAAAAAAGAAAATCAATGGAGAACCACCGCAAGATGAGGTAAAGAGTCGCAGGCAACAACAATCACAATGCAGACCGCCTCTACCAATCGTCACCTCTTGCCCATGTGGGAGATCCAAAGTGGCCACGGGTTCCAGGATGAGGTCAATAATAACAACAATAATTTATGGCGGCGCCTTGCCGTTTCAACCTGCCAGCTTAGCCTCGAACTACTCCGTACTCATCCAAGTGAGGAGACGACCATCATGAAATGAAGACTGCACGGGATCCGGTGTCCTCCGTCCCAACTCTCCACAGGCAGGGGAAGGAAGAAAAAAATAAATCCTGTCCCACGGGTCTGAGTCAAGTGTCTAATAATTTGAAGCTAGTGACCGTCACAGTTTGCACAGTGACCGTCGTGGCATGTTGTTCTCTCCGTCTCCCCCTGTCGAGCCTGGCTTCCCGTCCAGTCGTTACTACGTTGGGCGGTGGGATGATCCCTACCTAACATGGCTTCGACGCTAGGTCAAGCTGAGATGCTGCTAGCCTTCAGGACTTGCATTTGCATGCGGTCTATCATGAAGGATGATTCTTCGCCCCTGTGACGCTGGACAGCTAGTTACGGAGGTCACACTGGATGCAGTAATAATAGTTCAATGGAGAGGAATAATAATCAATAATAGGACGGAACCGGCAAACGACAGCCTCGTTCTTGTGCCGTCCCGCGGAGTCCCAGATGTGATGGATGTGAATTGATTACGCAGGATATCCTCGACAAACTTTGACGACGTCGACCTTCTATGGAGTAAAAGGACTACTTAGGTACTCCACAGAAAGCCTCAGCATGTTCGCGAAGCTAGCGGCAGGTGGCCAGTCATCTGCTAATCGATATTAGTAGTTGGAGAATGTTTGAGCGTTAGAGTTTTTTTTCTTTTCTTTTTTTTTTCCCTGACCGCGTGCCTGAGTCGCTGACCGTTCGCTTTTGCTCGCTGTTCGGCAGTCGGTGGATTCGAATTTCTTGGAAGTCGGGAGGCAACTCAACGACGCCCCGTAAACGAACTAGTGGCTACGAAAGAGGCTGGCGAACGGATTGGATCGTCGAAACTCAGCGATCTCATCGCGCTTTTTCTTCCTCTTTTTTTCTTCCCTTCGCCCACCTCGTAAACCACAACCCCACTGTGGTCAACATCAATCATCCTTTTGCATCATCCGGTCAAACTGGGCCATGCATCTCTTTTTGTTGTCTTGATCCATTGTTCAGGGGCCCATGTAATCATGTAAGCTGGTCGACCGTCGACGCCAACAGAAGATCGCTTAGTGATTCGAACTCCGCTTCCGTCGCCCCCCGAATCCTCAACAGCGGTGGCAAGGATTTTCTCTTTGATTCTCAACAGACAACGACGGAACGGGCGAGTTCGTATGACCAGGTCGACTTTTGAATGGATCAGTCAGACAGGCCATTTATTCGACAGGAACGCGTCCCGGATTTTCGACGCCAAAAATAGGAAAAGCAAAGGTTTCACATATGAACTTCGGAAATCTGGCATTATGCATACTCATCACGATACGGAGTCCCAACCGCTACATGCTCTGTCCAGACTCGAGACGATTACCTAGGCATTATTCGTGTGAACTCTGGACGAACTAGTCGGGACCGGAGGCGATGATCGTGAACCTTGCAGGCTTGCACATGGAAAGTCTGGCATAGATGCGGTAGCTGAGCGCTGCTGAGGCGCCGAGAGTTACAGTTCCCTCTTCAGATATTCAGTGATAGGACCAACCAGATCTGGTGTAAGAACCCCTCTGGTCGTAGGCCAGGGGCCAATGGTTGATCAGCAGAAAGGAATCACGATGCGACGATAAGAGCTGATCGTCTGAGCAGCATCATCTGCTAGCATCATCATTCTCTATGTCTACCGTCTACGGCGGAACTCCGGAATCGTAGTTGAAAAATTGATGGTCAAAGAGACCCCTCCAACCGGCATGCTGATCTGGACCGTCGAAAAGCGGTCGACCTTTTTCTTCTTTTTTTTCTTTTGCCGCGTTCCAGAACCAGAGAATTAGATTAGGGAGTCCGAGCCTCGGGTCGGAGGGCAGCGCCAGTCAGGAAAGAGAGCTGTAGGATAGACGTCGATAGTAGGGTTGATAGTGCCGGGTGCGGGTGCAAAGGCGGTCGGCCGCCTGGCTGGTCAGGAGGGTATTGGTCTGGTTATCCATCCACAGGCTGGAGCAGGCAGGCCGACCGACGTGGCTTGTCTGTCCATCTGCGTCACTATCCGTACTTGTGTCCTGTCTGTGTCTGTGTCAGTTGTCGCCTGGATGGGCAAGGGATGGGCCTGCACAGTGTCTTATGGCCGGAGCATTCGAATCTATCCTTGGCAGGGTCGGTCCAGGGCGTGGATACAGGACCGGCATTCCACCCAATGACCATCCACGCAGGGTCTGGGATCTCGCCATCACCATCAGCCAGCTGGGTCTTCGGAGTCAGTTGCACGTTAAGTTCAGGTGCTGTAGGAGTAAGTTGAAGTTGTAACTTACAGAAAGACGAGTCGAGTTATGTGCAGTCAGTGGTCACTCTGGCTCCTGCCTAGACAGGTAGTCGGTCAGTCGCCACCAACCAAGCCAACGCACCTTCCAAGCTTGGCCCGTGAGTCCGTGACACTCAACAGTCACCATTATTATTAACCATCCGGTTGCACTGCTCTTGCAACTGGTTTCAGCAGCGGAATTTCATTTATCATGGCTATCATTATTATCGAGAATTCAGACTCCGCTAACAATGCTAATAATAAGAATGACCTAGTCGACTGACCCGCCGCACGGTGGTCCGACCTCGGTATGTGCTGTGCTGTGCAGTATTAACTTCCCACCTCGACCGGGTTCTCTCTCCTTCTCTTGCATGCGATCGTCAGCCTGGCGCGCCCATAACGCCGACTCGTCGAACCTCGAAACCTGCCGACTCAGAGAGCCTCCATCTGCTTGCATCCGCCAGAAGTCATCTTCCTATTTGCCTTTGCCGGTTTGGCCACAAAGACAGGACAGTACGGAGTACGGAGGACATAGTTTGGGGAGTACGCCCGCGCACTGACTGATAACTATTGATTACTGGCTGGATGTTGCTCAGCCGCTGCATCACCTGGCGTCGGGAGTCGAGAGTCGTGAGCTGTGCCGGGATTCGTACTGTATTACGACTCCGACCTGCACGTAGCTCTTTTCTTTGCAACCAAGGAAGATTATCGATAGGTAACCTAGCCAGTAGCGTCTCTGTGCGACTGACTGGGTGCTGGCATTCAGATGAGTCCATGCGAGAGTACGGGGTAGGCTGGCTGATCATGACCGGTCTGTCCGTAATCCTGATCCTGATTATTGAAGCAAGGTTTCGTTCGTCCTGACTCCGGCGAAACCGGTGAATAATAATGCCACCTACGGAGTAGTACACCGTGGGTTGACCGTCCGTACCTGGCATATTAATTGTTAACAGCGATAATTAATTCTACGGAGTAGCTGGAATTAGTCCTCCCTAATATTAATTTGCGTGGGACCTAATTTCATACGTAGTAATTAATCTTAGGTAGGTACCTCGGTAGGTAGGTGCTTGAACAGGCTGAATGAAACTGCTAGCTGCTAAGATAGATGGAAATTTAATATTAAAACGGGACAGCCTTCCTGAATTTCATTAATATGATTTCTTTCCATGGGGGCGGTTATTTAATTAAACCCGCTTTTTATAGTAATTAATATAAGGGTATTCCTTTCACCGTCCCGATCTACTGTGGGTATGTGTTATTATTATCAACTATTCGAAGTCTTGTTGGCTTTATATGGTGATGATGATCTGTAGAGTTCAGCCCCCATTCTGAATAATAACTACCTGCCTAGGTAGGTAGGCAGGCAGACTGGGCAGCAAGTAATAATATACGGAGGTACTCCGTACCTTAGGTGTTAATATTATTATTATTATTATTATCGTACTCCATACGTATGACGTATACTGATTACTCTATACAGATCTCAGCCAATGGTAAGGATTGTAGCTACCAACATATCATATCACATCATCACATAATAATCATTGTACATCGAGTGCAGACATTATTGTTAACTGATGGCTGTCTACAAATAAAAATAACACACGAATAAATATCTGTATTTAAAATGCTTAGGCAATGGGATTATATACGCCCCATCAAAGTGAATCCGAATCCGGTTTCAAAATCGATATTGATAACTAAGCTAATCAAATAGACAAATCGCTCTCTCTCTATTCCCACCAACCAAGAGACCAACTAACAATAAATCCAATAATAAGGGCCGATACTTACACTCTCTTTACCGTTGACTTGACTTGGCTGGTACAATACCTAAGTCTAAGATTCAACCAACAATCAACCCTTCATGGAAGGTTGACAAAAAAAAGCTAGGCAAGCAAGCAGTACTAGTACAGTCTGTCACTGTCACTGCCAGTATCAATAACAAATTTATTTACCTGACAACGTTGGGATCTTAACTCTGGTCCTGGTCAATGATAATATGATCGTTGGGTTATTTATTTATTTTTTATCCCCGTCAGCTGAACTGACCCGAACCGAACCGAGCTGCGTGGGATGGGCTGAATGAGGCTGACTTGACCGCCCATCTATCCGTCTGTTGGATCGATCAGACAGTATCTAAATCTGTAGGAATTAATTACTCCAATATGATGTATCCATGCATGCTCGTGGGATTTAGCTATGATGGATATATATCTCTCTCTTAACCCTTTTGGCCCGTCTCCAGGGCTCGAGTCTGGATCATGCATATGCGCGGTTTATGCTCTGTCCTCTATGCAACTGCAACAACGAGTAGATGTCAGGAAGTTAGTAGGTCAGCTAGTGAAATATATCGGATATATCTGCCGATATTGCGGGTGATCGATTGTTCGTATACTGTACTGTATGTACATACATACGTACGGCGTGACGGTATGGCATGGCTCCTCGCGCTTCAGTATCTGACTGAGGAGTCAAGTCAAGTCAAGTAAATACTAAAACCAAGTCAAGTAGGAGCAAGGAGGTGGCTGCATTTGCATATACGTGCATCATCACTCATTAGTCTTGTTGGTTAGGTGAGAGTCAGTTGACCTGGTCATTGGGATTCAATGCTACTGCTATACGTTATGTGGGTGCCTACCTGCTCTGCATCAGAGGCGTAGGGGGTATGGGGTCTATATCCTGTATATCTTGCATGGTACCTAGCTAATTGATTTTCTTTTCTTTCATCTGTTTTGAAGAGTCTTCGTAACACTGTGCAATACAAGTTAATAGATCTGCTATGGAGAATATGTATAACAGTCACGTGACGCTAATAGTACTGCTGTATTTGGAGATTGATGTTTGTTTCTGTCAACACTACCTGACATGATATCGATAGATACCTGTGTAGGTAGTTTACAAGTACATATATATACCATACAACAGCTAGCAAGTGTCATGCCAATGGCGTAACTACTAATAGTATGGAGTGACAACAGAGTAATATATACATATAATGGGTGACAGTGATCAGTGGTCAAGTAACTGAATGCTATTTGTTGCACAACAGCTGACAACATTAAGTGAATGCACACCTCCTATCCATCTGGTTGGGGCCGCCATGCTATGAACTTAGGTAGTAGTCTTTCTCATTGAACGATGACACGACTCGACTTGAGCGACTACAACTAGTTATTCAACTTCCATTTTGTCAGCAATTGAAGGAGATCACATTCCGAGGTTAACGACTACTCTAAAGAAAAAAGAATAAGAAAGATGGAGAAAGAACAGAAAGATAGGCCTTTTTAAGCCAAAAAAAAAAGAAAAAAAAGAAAAAAAAAACCTATATTTAGTAGATTTCCATCGCCTTGTCGTGGGTAGCTGCAGGCCTCACAGCTAGATCGCAAGTTCCTAGAACATAGACGCATTTGAGGAACCTTAGACATCAATCACGAAGAAATGGATAAAATCATTTTGATGCAGTAGTAGTGGGTAGTATCAATTCTGGGAAACAGTAAGAGTACGTCGGAGAGAGAGAAAGGGAGAAAAGGGAAAGAAAAAAAAAAGGAACCACAGATGACGCGGACAATGACAATGGGAGTTAAATTGATTTGTTTTGATTTATTTTAATTAATCAATCCTTGGTGAATATGGAGTATGGAGGATAGAGTACTTGTAAGGGTGTATATATGTATGTAGCACGTAAATTGCCGACTGACTGACTGACTGACTGACTGACTGATCTATCCGATCTATTTTATTTATTGATTGATTGATTGACTTAACCAAATCAATCAATAGTCAGTCCCCATCCAATACTGATTATTTTTTATTGTCATTATTTACGTAGTTATTCTGGTGGTATTCTGCTACTACCTATATACGAGAAGCAAGTAGCAACATCATATGATCATTACTATCTTCATTTTTCATCATTCTGTACTGTAGAATTAATTACGCTGGTTGATTGTTCTTAATTATTAGTATGTATGCATGATCATGTCTCTCTCCCCCTCTCTTTCTCCCTCCCTCTCTCCCCTTTCCCGAATGGACTCTCGGACGGATAGACCCCTTGTTAGTTGGGTAAACAGGTGGGTAGACTGACTGACTGATCGACTGATGAGATAGATCATGGTTAACAATGCTATCATATCATCATATCATCAATCAAGGAGTCAGTATCAGTGTCATTGATCGGTTGGGGTTTGCTTGACGTGTACAGGACATATCCGACCGGGATTTTTTCGCTTCTGTTCAAGTCCCAAATGGCACACTTGAAGAAAGGCTAAAATGTAAACAGAGGCGGGGAGAGATAGGATGAGGGATGAGGGATGAGCGATGGTTGTGTTATGTATGTGTATGTGTATGTTCGTGTGAATGGATGTATGTAATCAGGATATATATGGTACAGTACTCCGATGCAAGAGTCCCGTCGTGATGAGCAGGAAGCAAGCCAAGCGATGTATGTGTGATAATCTCGGATAATGAATCGCCTCGGAAATTCATCCAGAGATGCTGCTGCTGCCGCCAATGATGTTAGACAAGATCGTCGTCCAACTTGGTCTTGTCGAAGCCCGGACGGTCCTCGTAGGTATTGGTATTGGTATTATTCGTGTTCTTCCACTTGAATCGGGCTGGGATCTCCGGGAACGGATGTTCGCTGTCAAACTCGTCCAATTCGCTGCCATCGCCACTGTATCCAATCTCGTCCCGGTTATCGTCGATGATCCGCCCGTACTCGAGCAGCAGCCGGAACATGTAGATCTCAATGTCCTCCTTGCGGAGCACCCGGTGCGCCCAATCCCGGCTCTGCGCCGCGATCATCTTGGCCTCGAAATCGTGCTTGCGCACGTACACGTCCGCGTTCGCGTAGTCGTCCTCCGGGTTGCGGTCGAACCCCGGCCGGCCCGTGCCGATGAGATAGGTCATGATGGTGTAGAGGTCGTCGTATCGGTTGTCCAGCGGCATGAAATGCCGCCATGCGAACAGTCGCGAGTCGTGCCATTCGCGAAAGATGGTCGCCTTGATGCCCAGCGACTTGCTCTGCAGGAATGCCCGCCACCGGCCCGAGAAACTGTGCCCGTCTACGTCCACCAGGTACTTGTTCTTGAACTGCTCCGAGAGCGAGATCTGTGGCTTGTACGTCCACACGTCATTGTAGAAGTCGCAGTTGGGAATGCAACCCCACGCCTCGGTGAAGCCAACGTCGAAATGCTTGGTCGCGAACCGCGAAGGCTGGAAGTGGTCAAAATTCCGATACTCCCCCTTGTGGTCCAAAGCTTCGCTCAAGATAGTGACTTCCTGGTCACTCATGAAAGTCCCGTTGGCCAGCCTGACCAGGCGTTGGCGGTGCATGCTTTGCCAATTGTCCGCCAGCTGCACGCCCCCCGATGTGACACCGCGCCAGATAAGAGTATCATTCTTGTCCTCCCACGCCAAGTCATGTTTCCCATCGTAGACATAACGCTTGTCCGGGAGCGTATACATGTTGGCAGGGAAGAGAATGTCGTTGTTGACGCTGACCTTGCACTCGCTGAAGATGGGAACCAGACGCTTCGACGCCATGATGGAGGATGCCGAGTAGAGAAACCCATGCTTGTCCTGCACCGCTGGTCCCACCGTACATAAATCTGAAGAGAGATTGAAATTCGTAATCAAGCCCCCCAAATTCGACTTATACAGTGCGTCCGCTTCGGCAATGGTGATGGACTCATTCCGCGCCGGTGATTCTGGCGGGCATGCGAGCTTCGCTATATCCATGTACTGCTTTCCCGGGTAAGGAAACCATTCCGGGTTGGTCGCATCATCCCAGTCTCCCGGCGGCTTGCGTTTTGCGCGAAAGAACTCCATGCCTTTGGTGAAACTGTCAACCGCATCAGGGACCATCTGCCGGGACTCTAGCTCCGCGGTTAAGAGCGTCTGCATATCTTCGAAGGGAACGACCAACCGAGGCTGATCTAACTGGTTTACTGCGATATCCATGTCCGGCAGATACTTCACAAAAGGGGAAACCAATTTCGCAAAAGCCTCCGAACGCCAGCCTTTGTTTGTCAAGAAGGAGACTTTCTTGTTGCGGATGTGCACACCCGATACTCCATCTGCCTCGTTCTCAGATAGCTTCGCAGCCATCTTCCGAATGACTTTGGGATCGATCGCCCAGAATGGTCGTAGATCGTCCATGATCTGCTCGAAATCGTCGATGTTGTAGACATTTCTCTCGCGCGCGTAGACATACCACTGATATACACACGACACTTAAAACCAGCGACTAGGGAACTTTTTTTTCTTTCCGCTGACACATACCTCTTTGAAGCCTGGCGGGGGGTGACGTCCATATTTCCTTCGATACTTGGCAACTGTCTCTCTAAACGACCTGGAACGATCTTCTTCATATCTTAGCCATCTCTCGTCCGCCTCCCTCATCAGACCCGCGATCGGATGACCATCTTCTGGTAGCTCGAATCCGTCGAAATCAAAGTCATCGAACCCGGGGATCTGAGACGGCCTTTAGCTAGCTGCCCATGCATGTTCATCCTGGCAGGACATCACATACCACATCCGTGTCATAAGGGTGATTGGCTCGGAACGGCAGTCTTACGCCAGGGGAGTACCACTCGCCTCTCCGGAGAAAGTAGACGACGTTCAACAGCACAATGACGGCGCAGAGCGTCCTGAGTGTGAGCAGAAGCTTTCGCTTGCCCCGCAACCTGCGTTCCAGGTCCAACATGTCTGGGAGACCCCCGCAAGGGGTGAAGTCTGTCGTGAGCGCCGATCAAGAAACTCAGGCGCGGCTCACTGCGAAGATCCCGGCATGAAAGCAGGGTTTAAATTAAAAACTCTTAATCTCGAATCCCCTGGGCCCACACAAGCCGGGCATTCAGGTGAACTAGACGCGATGGCACATCATTGCGCAGGAAGGACACGGTTGGAACGTGGAAAGTGTCAAAGCCGAGATTGTTGAAGCCTCCTTACGTCACCTGGAGGGGCCCATTTAATAACCAGAATAAAGCCAGCACCAGTGGCTTTGGGGCGCCCCGGGGAAAGAAACCCCAAGCGCAAGCAGCGTCTCTCAAACTGGCTTTGGTCGTGGTAATTGTTTATTAGTTGTTGACTAGTCGGGGCTAATCAGCTGGTACGCGGCTAAATTGATCTAATTGCGAGGTAACCAATAATAATTAAGTACCGTGACCCTGGAATGAGATCTCATCCACCAATGATATCTAAGAAAACTCCCGAGAAGAATATTAAATCATGATGAGATGCCCGTGGACGCCAAGATGGCCGGCGCAGGAGGTTCTTCCGGATCCGACCAAGCCAACGTCCGCCAGAAAAACATCTCCATCAGATCACGGCTGTGACGACGAAGATCGGAGGAGTGATCGAGACGTCTCTGCATCAACCACCATGCCTCCACGGCTTCCCGTGCTGTCGGCACGGCTATCTCAATGGCTGGGCCCGACGATTTCCCCGCTGTCTTTCCTTCTGCCTCAATTTCAGCAGCAAGCCCGTAATGCTCATATTCTAGCAACTCTGTCAGATACCCCCGGCGCATACAACAAGAGAATTCGAAGAGGTCGAGGTCCCGCTTCGGGTAAAGGAAAAACGTCAGGGAGAGGTCACAAGGGTCAGAAGCAGCATGGCAAGGTGCCCGCCGGCTTCAATGGTGGTCAGACGCCTGATCATATAGTCCACGGAGAACGTGGCTTCGAGAACATGTACGTTTCGCATCTATCCTGCGGGGCTCGTGATTTTGAACTTATCTGACATCAACTTTTGCTTCCAGTTTCTCGCTCGACATGGCTCCAGCCAACCTGGATCGCATCCAAGAGTGGATCGACCAAGGCCGCATCGACCCTAACCGGCCCATCACCGTCAAGGAACTCGTGCAGTCACGCTGCATTCACCAGGCCAAGGATGGCGTCAAGCTGCTTGCCCGAGGAGGACAGGGCGTTCTGAAACAACCCATCCATGTCGTCGTCTCCCGCGCCTCTGCCTCCGCCATCGCCGCCGTGGAAGCTGCGGGCGGATCGGTGACCACGCGGTTCTACACCCGCTCCTCGATCCAGCGAATTCTGAGAAGACAAACGCATCCATTCGTATCGATGGCCTGGTCGGAGAAGAGCGGCAGTGAGGCACTCAACAAGAGCCTGGGTGAAGGGCCGATTGTCGAATCCGAGATCATGAAAAGGATGGGGTATCAGTATCGCTTGCCGGACCCGACCAACCGGAAGGATATCGAATACTACCGTGATCCAGCGCACCGCGGCTACCTGAGTCATCTCCTCAAGCCCAACGAAGGGCCCAGTTTGTTCTTCATTTCGCCGGCTGAGAGGAAGTCGACCGCGGGCGTCAAGAAGGAGAAGACGCTGCCGGAGAACAGACTCTGGTAGTCCACACTTTCTGTCAATTCAATTCAGTTCGGTTTGTTTCTTTTTCGGTATTCGGGAACTTAGTCTCCCTTTATATTTTAGGAAATGTACTGTACTGTACTTATGTAACTATACTACAAGTCAATGGAAAGCGAAATGTCTGCATGATCTGAACGCCGAGTAACAAACAACACCATAGGATTGAACCCTCAAGATAGTGAGTGATTTTTGAGAGTAGAGAAATCACCCATCAACTAGTTACATTCACAGAGATTGCATCGCATGCTTGAAAAAAAAAAAAAACAAAACAAAAAAAAAAGAAAGAAATAAAAGAAAAGAAACGAAGAAGAAAAGAAAAAAGAGAGAAAAAGAGAAAAGGAAAAAAAAACGGAGAAGAAAATAGCAACCAAAGATCAGAAAACCCCCCGACATCAAACCCAATAAAATACATGCCACTTGCAACAGAGACCAAGAGAGGAGTAAAACAACGCAGGATTATATACACGAGAGGGAGAGATGAGGAAGAGAAAGAAAACGATTAAAAAACAAAAAAAACTGAGAGATTAGATCCCGCCCGAAAAGGGAAAAAAAGCAAGAAAAAGAAAAGGAAAAAGCACAAACCAACGCCTTGCCTGCTGATACCGAAAGTCGTGTAACAATAAATCAGCCTTATCGCTTCATATCAACGATAAATCAATCGCAAATCAAAGCATCGGTAATTTCGCTCGTAGAACACCTCCAAAGATGGACGCGGGTATCAATCGATCGTTATTATCAACAGTGGTGCTCTCGAGTGAGTCGTCATAACACAGGCACCTGTTTCGGAACGATCCTTACCAAGCCCAAATCAAATCCCCCCCCCTCAAATCCCCCCCTCCGAAATAGTTAACTCTCCCGATATCAATCAAACCCTTCAAAATAAGCAATAGTCCCATGGAAACCTGCAGAAAGACGAGATAGCCACCTAATATCCATAAAGCGAAGATTCCCTAGAAAAATCAGCAAATAGCGCCAGAGGTCGAAAATAAGATTAGAGAATTAATCGTTCAGACGCTAGAGCCTCCAAGTCGACTCGGTCACCTCTTCCGCGCTCTCAGAGCATCCCTGTAACCACGTAGAATCCAGAACCTCTCGGATAGTCCAACGTGCATTCATATCCATCTCGAGGCAGCCCTTGATCAACTCGAGAGCCTCTTGGCGGTCTTGAGGATCGTTACCACCAGCGAGCACGGCAGCTTGATCCCATTCTCCTTTGATGATATTCGCTTGGATCCGCGGCGCGAAGCCGTGCTGGAATGGACGAGAGCCAACCACACAGGCAAATGAGACAACACCGAAAGCCCAGATATCGACCGCGGGGTCAATCAGACCAGCAGATGAGAGTAGAAGCTCTGGTGAAGCGTACTCCAAGCTCCCTGCAACACTGGTGCTCGAACCAGACGGGCCTATGTTCTTTGGTGGAGGGCGGTCCGCGGGGTTGTCGTAGGGGTCCAGTGGACCGCCTCCATTGTCTGTGCTCATCCATTCCGCCATTCCAAAATCACAAAGAACAAGGTTCGCCGTCTCTGTACCGTCCGCGGACTTCACAGGGTCCAACAAACAATTCTCGAGTTTGATATCCCGGTGGACGACTCGAGCGTCCTCATGCAGATACCGGATTGCCGAAGCCAACTGGTAGGTATACTTCTTTGCAAGCTTCATCTCCAAGCCGCTGCGATTTGCACGAATCAAATCAAAGAGCGTGCCACCGATGGCTAGCTTGGTGAAACAAAAGGTCGCATAGTCCGTCTCATAAACAGCCTCGAGCGAGAGGATATGCGGGTGGTTAAGATAGCGCCAAATGCGAACTTCGTGATCAAACTCGGCTTGAACCTGATCATTTTCTCTCTCACTTTTCCCGCTCACGTGCTTCTTCACGATCTTTACCGCGAGGCGTTTGGTTCTGCCAGTCTCCTCGACCTTGAAGGCTTCCTTGACAGTACTAAAGCCTCCATATCCGATTTGCTTGCCCAGCACATACTCTGTTCCCACCATTTGGCCTTCATCGTCCGGTTGAGGGGCAGGAGTAGCTTCGTCACGACTACTCCACATTGACAGGAACATGCTGGCGGGAGATTTGCCGCTCGACCCGGTCGATCGACGGGAGCCTTGACGCATCGTCTGTCGTAGACCCCCATTTCTGTCAAACGTATAACTTCGTGGCTTATATCCGAATGATGCCCCGGCACCCATAGACCATAGATTGGGATCGTCGAGAGAGGCGGCCCGCTGCACAATAGGAGACATAGATAGCGGAGACAGGAGCATGTCCCTGGGGCCTTCCCGGGGACCTTCCGAAGGAGTCCGAAGTTCCTCAGTGGTTGGAGATACGGTCGAGAGAGACGTGAGCGAAGTTGGACCGTCGAGCTCCGATCCCGCCAAGAAATCCTCCTCTGTTTCCGGGGCAAAGGCACTGCTGGAATTCCCTGTAGGGAACGTCCCTGTAGGGAATGGTCGCTGATTCCGCCTTCTTGCCGGGCTGGAACGGCTGGTTTGTCCATAAGAGTCGAACGGTCCTTCATCTTGTCGAGACTGAATCTTGTGCAAGGCAGATGGTCGCATTTGAGGCCTATGGTATACCGTGCTTCTCGTATCGCCTCGTGCCAGCGGCTCGTTGAGCGCGCGGTGGCGGCCAGTATCAAGTTTTACCTCTGGGTTGAAACTGATAGACGGGCGTCGCTCCCTAAGGAAGTCTCCGAAGGGGGACGGAAATGAATCTTCAGGCTTGTGTGAATAGGGAATGTCTGCCCCATCCTCGGCAAATTGGTGGTCATCAGGTCGGGGAACAGAAATCGGAGGCGTTTCTGCATGTAGCTCATTCAATATACTGCTCTCTCCATCCTCATTTCGAACATCGCGCCCGAGATGGCGGCGTGGCCTGGAACTGTCCCTTCTGCCGACACCAGCATCCGATCTTTGGTCCCCTCCATGTGAGCGCGCCCTGCTGGGAGACTGTCGACGGGCAAAGGCTGTATCGATGGTCAACCCTGTGAAAGATCCTCTTTCAGCATACGCCATGCCCTCGTCGAGAGCACGAGATGTCTTTAAGCGCAAATGCCGACCACACGTGCATGCAAATCATAACCAGAATCCCCCACCAGAGGCTTGTATTGGGCTGAGCGCTCTATAGACGTCCGTTTGCACCGGAGAAAATGCTAAAAGTTGGGAGAGAATGTGGCTGCGGATCCACCGATAGCGAGAACGCTACTTTAACTACCTGGGCAGCTTGTTTCGAGAGACGACGTCGTGTCAGAAACAAGGTCCTTTTGTGCTGAAACGAAACGCCGTTGGGGACTAGACTGAGAGAGATGGAGACCCTGATGAATGAGATCAGAGGGCCGACGATGCTGGGATGGCAGCAGGGAAAGGCCGGGTAGAGGGGCGACCCGGACGAAAAGTGACAGAGGCTATCTAAAGTTTAGGGCGAAAAGCGGGAGCCAACTGGCGGCGGAATCCAGCGACCGTGCTGCAACTTCAGGTTAGGGCAATCCCTAGGGCGGGCGATCGCCGCCGTTTTCGGAGTCCCCACAATCACGTGACAGACAACAGACCCATTTATGTTTCGTTTATTACCTACCTAGGCAGTTCTTTATTATTGCCTTTTTTCTTCTTTCTTTCTTTCTTTCTTTCTTTCTTTTTTTTTTTAAAAAAAATCCCATACTTCCTTCTACGATTCTTGATTCTTTGTTCTTGGTTATTCATTCGCTCTCTTTATTTCCGCCACATTTTGTGCGCCCTTGCTTGGATATTCATTCCGCCTGCTCCGATTGATAGAAAAGATTACATCTGACCTTACGCTAGTAAATTAATCTATTTATAGATATAGGTATAAGCGCCGAGGAATCTATTACTCCCCTGTTAATTTTGCTTCTACTTTACTCCATGTCATAAATCTACAGATTCTTCCTTGAAGACTAATTAATGGATACAATAAGAGAAGAAGAGAAAACAAACCAAATTAGTTAAATTATGTTAATAGTATCCGTACAATACACCATGATACTCCGTATTTTAGTTTTAAACCAAAAAGTAAAAATTTATTCATTGAGAGCTACCTAGGTACATTCTTGATTTATCATGATAGTTCTTATCTCAGGTCACGGGAGTCAATGCGGAGAGCGTCTCAGGGGTTGCGACTGCCGCGCGCAAGGGGCGCTTGTCTCGACTTGGGCAGAGAACACCGAAACCCCTTTTGAGCATCCAGACTCGGAGACTACTGTCCACCACGAGGACCTCCACTAGATCGACCAGCTTCTGCCCCAAATAACGGGTGTCCAGTCAAGCCCTCCTTTCCCAATTTCGCACCATCTGACGGTAGTACCGTGTACTCCGTCTTACATTCTTTTGCATCCCCCGCCACCCTATCGTGATAAGTTCCAACGTCGTGGTTATCCGTGCGGTCCAGGTGTCTGCCCAGCGGTCCCCATATTGCCTTCCCTCCAGTCTTGTTAAGAAACATTTCCATCCTTCCGATTGAGCCTTGCAAAATACGGAACGACTCAGTGAGCCGTGACATAGCGTTGATTCCACTCTGCTCCATGATCGTCGGGTCCTGACACACCCCTGGTTACCGTTCCTTGTTTCCCGTTCGCTCCCTCTTAACTTGCTCGACGCTCCCTTGACAAGGCGCAATCATGACGAGGCCACAAATGATACGGGCCGGTACGGGCATTCCTTTGAGCTTTCCCAGTCCCTGAGATGCTACTCAAAGTGCTTGGTTGTTTGATTCGACACCGGCTGACACACGTGATAATTAGATACGATCGACCTCCAGGACCCCCATGCCCCATCGGCCCAGGACCACAAGCATCCTACGCGAATTGGGACCGGCCGGCCCGCGCCCCATCAGAGTCAATCTTTGCTCCATGCAGAGCAGGAGAGCAGAGAAGAACTATCCCATCTCCCTCGACTGTCAGACGATCGCTTGGATTCTGAAGACCAACACCACGGGATTGATATCATATATGACGAACCGGAAGACATGATGGCAGATATGGCAGGCGATAGCCAGAGTGGACACTATTCTGGGGAGGAAGGGGATCTAGCTGACGGCGAAGGAGACGATATTCTGGACGACGACTTGATGGACAAGATCTCGTCTTCTCCCTCAATTGACGATGGTGGGTGCTACTCTTCGAGATGTCGCTCCGATAGAGCACATCCTGCCTACGCCTCTACATAACTCTCCTCCTTTTGTCTAGGCCTATGGTTTCCTTGATACCATGCAGGGCCGGGGCTGTTTGTTTCTTATGTTGAAATCCTTTTTGGTTTATTTCATATCTGTCCAGTGACTTCAGGGAAGGTGAATGCTTACGAAGAGATAGAGGACATTGATTTCGAGTTTGTTTACGCACTCCACACGTTCGTCGCTACGGTTGAGGGACAAGCAAATGCCACCAAGGGAGACACGATGGTACTCTTAGACGATAGCAACAGTTATTGGTGGCTTGTTCGAATCGTCAAAGATGGCACCATCGGTGAGTTTTCTATCACTCTGGTCTACTGTAATTCGCCTAATCTCTTTGTAGGTTACTTGCCTGCAGAACACATTGAGACGCCTACGGAGAGGTTGGCCCGATTGAATAAGCACCGGAATATTGATGTAAGCTATCTCCCTCGTGTTCCTATGACGCATATTCTAAAAAGATTTTTAGCTTTCTGCGTCAATGCTCGGAGATAATCCAGAGAAGTCGAAAAATCCTCTGAAAAAGGCAATGCGCCGCAGAAATGCGAAGACCGTGACTTTCTCCTCTCCCACATACTTTGAAGCATCGGATGTAGATTACTCGTCGTCTGAGGAGGAGCAGGGTGACGGCGAGAATCAGGAGGAAGAAGAAGAAGAAGAGAGAAGTCGAGCAGATTCTCAAGATACCCAAGACGAAGACATTCGAGATGAGAGTATTGTCGTAGAACCGCTGAGACCGAAGCCTCACAAAGAGAAAACCCACAGCGAGCCTGAAGTGGCATCTGAAGACCAAGAATCCGACCGTGCAAGCCCGGAGAAACCTCGAACTAGTGATGAGATACTCGATAGACAAGGTACGTATGCCCATTCACCTTTTCTTTCGAGGCTTTTTGGCTAATTCTGTCTCGGCAGACCATTTCGTCAGCAGATCAAGAAACGGAACTTTGCGGAATACGGATTCATTCTTCAAAGATGACACTGTGGAGACAAAGAAGATATCGTTGACCCCTAACCTTCTTCGGGATGATTCAAGCACTAGCGTTCTCAGCAGCGAGACGAAAGAGGTAGAATTCCCTCTCATCTTTCCCCCCCTCACGATATAGTCACTGACACATTATATCACTGATAGGGCCGTTCCAGCCTTGAGTATGGCGATAAAGGCTCCGGCGAGAAAAGCAAGCGGAAAGATAAGAAATCCGGGATGCTCAGTGGCCTGTTCAAAAGGAAGGATAAGAAAGGCAAAGTATCGGAGGACGATGCTGAGGAGCCCGAGAAAACGTCGGAAGAGTCAGCCCGGTCATCACCACAGCCCAAGCTATCATCGGAGTCCTTGCAAGAATCTCGCAACACGAAGACCCAGGGACCGCAGCGACAGTCAAGCAGACTGCAAAAACAGCCACCGGTGGAGTTGCAGCAGAACCGTTGGCCTCACGAGCCTGTCGATGCATCTTCCCCCACCAAAGAGGATTTCGGACCGTCGATTCGACGGGTTGTATCTCCTGAATCGGCAGACGTCCCAGCACCACTTCACGTTCGATCTCCCGAACTAGTACGCGGCCCCAGGATATCTCCTCCATCGGATCAGTCGAAAGCCGATGGGGACGCGTCATCGCCTGTCAAATCGATTGATTCAGCATCACCCACGGAGATCACATCCAGGTCGAACGACAATGTGGAACGAGAAGAGTCAGCCGACATATCGTCTCCCATCAGCCAGTCTAGGTCCATCACGTCTCCGGTTCAGCAATTCCCACAGAGACAGACTTTGGACCGCCGGGAAACATTGTCAGAATCTCCTGTCAGTGTTTCACCGGTAGCAGTTCAGGCCCCTTCCCACCCACCGGGCCTAATGGTAGATACATCGTCTCAAGACGAACGCTCTATTTCTCCATTGTCGCCACCGTCATCGTCTCCTGAACTCGTTGATGCCGCTGACTCGAAGGTCGACGACACCACGCCCGTGTCTACTGTATCGTCGGCAGCCCACACATCATGGAGTGACGCCAGTTTGCGGTCGTATCTCGACGATGAAAATGATATTCGTGACCTCCTCATCATTGTGCACGATAAGTCCAATGTTCAACCCGCGGGTCCTGACCATCCCATCACTGGCAGTCTCTTCAAGGAGGAAAGCAAACGGCTTAAGGAGCTGTCTAATCAACTTGATGAGATGCTATCGTCCTGGATCGCTCGCAAGCTGGAGCGTCGTCTCAATAAATCTCAATAAATGAGCATCAAAATCTCTCGCTGGAAGATCGATTGTACCCAGGCGATGATAAATCCATTCTTACATATCACCGAGCTATGCGTGTTAGCCAGAGCGCTGTCACCCCCTTTTCCTCTTCTTCTCATGATGTTTCTGCCAGTAAAGTTATGAGGAAGACTGCCCCTACGAACAAAATACGAAAACAATCAATATATGACGGCTGTGAAATGATGATATACTTCATTTAGTGTTTTTCTTTCACTTTTCTCTGCCGCCGTTCACGTTTGAACTCTTCATTACTCTATTCTTTCCCTTTTCCTTTCCCTTTTTCTTTTTCTCTCTTTCAGAAGCTTTGACTTGCCAGCGTTGGCCGATATCTCCGTTAACACGTGTGATTATCTGTCAACTTTTTTATCAGCACTCATCCAGGAGATCATTGCATTCTGCAGTATACTACGGCGGGCTCTGTATTAATTTCGGTTCATTCCCTCGATTTTGGGAGTCACTGTCTGCTTTTTTTTTTATCCCCAACCAGTCCGAATACCCCGGTTTACATGTGAGGATTTCTTTTTTGGTGTTTTTTTTTTTACCCTCCTTGTTTGATGTAGTTAGTGCTGATTCCTCGAGCTTCAGGATTAGTGCTTACATCAAGTATAAATACCAACTTTGTTATCTGAGTCTTGATTCCTCAAGAAACAACAACGTATCTATCCATATCCAGGATACCTACTGTTATAGCAAGGTATCTCCGGTCCTTCTCAGGCATGAAGTTATAAGCGCATTTCGAAGTCTCTCTGAAGTCATCCATTCTTGCTTAGGTTCATATATGTAAGGTCACTTGATCAAAATCTAGGTCACAGATACCAGCTGCGCCCCTTCCAAGGTTCCACACTGGGGATACCTTACCTACTAAGGTGCCGCCGCGAGCTGACATGGAGCTCCGCCACGGTCTAAGCCATCCGGCCATTTAGAGGTCATTCGAATGACGTCGGCGGGGTTTCCCGCTCCAGAACCACGGGACCAGAAGATAATATAGTAAATACTCCTGACTGATCTCTCCTTCTCCTACAGTCTTCTCCACGATGAACCGTTCAAAATTGGACTTCTCCTTAATTAAATTTCCAAATCAACATGTCTGAGCAGTACTATCAACACTCCTATTCTCCGCAGCCCTCCGGGATTCAGCAGCCCCCATACGGCTATTCTCCAAATTCTGGCTACCAACATCCTCAAGGTCCTTATCAACCTCCCGCTTCGTACCAGACCGGCGGCGCGCCCGAGGGTTTTGGACCACCGCGGCGTCAGGACTCGTTTGGTCCCCCGGCCGTAGGTGGTTTCCAGCATGGATATGAAGGTGGCCAGTTTGGCGCTTATGATGCCAGTAACCCACAGGGTCATCTGGCATACTAGTATGTCGAATTCCCTCCACACCCCTCCTCTTTCCTATCGGCGTTGCACCTGTTATTATATCACCATGACTTGATCGAAGACCAGCTAACATCATGATCTCATATAGCGGCGGTCCGCCTCCAGACACTCGAGGATACTCTCCGTCGCCATCGCTGCACCAACAGCACGCACAATACGACCAAAATAACGCCCAATATCAGCAACAACCAGCAGCAGCAGGTGAAAGTGCGCCAGTGGACCTAAATGCTCCCGAGGGAGAGCGCGGCTTAGGAAGCGCTCTTCTTGGGGGTGCCGCCGGGTACTATATTGGTCACAAACACAATCATGGTTTACTAGGAGCAGTCGGGGGCGCTCTGCTGGGCAACTTTATCGGTGATAAGCTCATGGACAAGAAACACCATGGGCATGGACATGGACATCACCACCATCATCACCATCGTCATCACGGTTCCCACCATGGGGGCAGCTCTTGGGGTGGTGGGTGGTAATAGTGATCAGCTTCGCGATTGGTACAGTACATATTTTGCTTCTTTGGTCTTTTCTTCTGGTGTCTCTGTTTCTGTGTTATTCTATAGAGTGTACACGCCTGGGGCGTTACATTTATGCGGGATAGATGTTATGAAATTTTTCAGTTTGGTCTCTCTCTGTCTGTCTTTTTTGGGTGAGGGGTTCAGCAGAGTTCTATATTCTATACTGTATGCGCATTTGTTAAGAGAGCATTCGATTAGAAATCTTCCTGCCTTTGGTCGGATACCCGGTTTTCATTAATATAAAGGAAAGGGTTTTGAAGAGGGCTTCGCAGATAACGAGACAGATACAATCTTGAGTCAATACATATTGCTTTTGTACGAAGTATGCTTCAAATTCGGGTTTTTGAGTGGAGATACTTTAAGGTAAGTAGATTGTACAGTACATAGCTGTCTATCTCTCATCAACCACCTCGAGTCGTTAGGTACATAATACGTAAGGTTGGTTACGTGAATACTCAAATAGGATCATGCATTGTGTACCTAACTTACCTACCTAGGTAGTACGGAGTACATCTTGATCCGCCCCCAGAGCCGCCGGGCACGACATCTAATGTTTCAGATTGTCAGACCAGTTCACTCACAGGCACGAGTGGTTCGTCCCCATTTCAAGAGGTTCTGAAACACTCATTAATGGTCTTGGCACCTGGGACAATCTATTGGCCTGTGTCCTGCAAGACGCCAAGCATCCGGAAACGCAAGGGGAAGGCATCGTAACCAGTGGCCATCCAGCTTTGGTTGCTGAGGGACAGTCTGCTAGACAAACCGATCAATCAACATCGGAATTCCAATTTTGAGTGTGATACATGAATTTCTCAGGGACAGATGCAGTTCCCATGGGAGAATTGGTTTCCTCCCAGCTAAACCATTGCTGGCATGCCATCACTCGGTATGGAGCAGCAGGCTCAAGTAAACAGTAAGTGACTTTTTCTCACCTTACTTCATGCCTCGATTATTGCTAACCAAAGCAGTGATCTAGCATAGACAAGATTGTTTATTCGGCAGTTTCTATCTTGGCTTTGCTGTTCATAAGCAAGGAAGTACCATTTTCTTATTTGTTGAGGTCTCTATATCGCAGGTTTCGAGTGGAGTAATTGTTAGCTCGTGCAGGTCACTGGCTGCTCTCCTCATTCATTGCCCATTCCTTCAGCTTAATCTATATTTCTGACATGCAAACGGTTTCTTTCTGGATTGTGTCCCAGTGTCGTGGCCAGCTTGCCTATTGGAGAGAGATCTTATATCTCTAGAGGCCGGGGTACTGGGCTATCTCAAACGCCTCCTGTCACACCCATTCGTTTCAACGCATAGATTACCACGCCTTTCTTTATTATTGTGTCCTATCTCCTCCGGCAAGTGGCACCGGTCATATCTCATTACTTCTCGAATAACCAAAGTCCGGGAATTGAGAGAGAGGACTTTCGAGCTCTTGTTGTGGGTTGAGTGTGACTATCTGTCTATGCGAAATTTGCGAGTCGACTCTGGGATTTTTGTCACGCACTGTACCGGCTATTTTATCCTCAGCGACGAATCTCATCCCAATACAATCAGGGCGCTTCGTTTTTCGTTGGATCTTATAGGGTGTACAAGAATGGTTTCGTTATGCAGCAAGAGACTCTTCCTACTTTTGATCCTCTCTTCCGTCCAGTATGTCGCTGCAGTCTCTCTTTCGCAGTTTCAGCAAATCGCGGGTTTCTCGGCCTCATGTATGGCGGTCTGGACTGAGACAATTCCCGGATGTACGACAAGGGATTTCAGCAAAAGCCATACGTGCTCTGCAATTTGTATTGCTGGATTGAGTGCCATCAATGAGGAGGTGATCCAGGTATGTGCCGGCGCCCGTGTCAGCAGCGATACGTTACTTGGACAATTCCTCCAAGGATCGGGTGTCTTACTCCTTTGTCCCAACGTCGGTACGGATTCGACAACGACAGAAACGACGTCCACAGAGAGCACCTCTCAGATACAATCCTCCACCGAGCTAGTATCCACAAGTTCTCAACCAAGCGAGACCGTCGAAACAAGCAGCACTGCAGAAACAACTACGTCGACTACGTCGACTACGCAGGCAACATCACAGGCACAAGCTTCTCCGCAACCGACAGTCGCCGCAACCTTGATATCTGTAACAAGCACCTCCAGGTCAGACACGTCTCCAACATCGTCGCCGTCGACGCTTGAGATTTCGATTGGCGGCACCACAGGGACAGTCACGACCAACGCTGAGCAGCATCGAGGGTCAAGGACGTCGTCTGCGGCCAGTACTTCGACTGATATCGAGGCAAAAGGATTTGGCGGAGTGGGGGATGCGTTCAATATACTGGGGAATGACGCGACTCGATCAAAACGGCTGTCACAACAAATCAGCGCAGGGCTAGTAGCTGCGGTGTTGATTGCCGGGACAATGTGGTGATGTCTCGTTACAGAACGTATATTATAGTCTTGTGATTTGGAATGGAATGTTTCAACTTGGACATGATTGTCTCTGATATCTATACCCTATATCCAAATCTCTGCGGAACTACGGATCAGAGATCTCGTTGGCGACCAAGTGGCTTACGATCCTCAAGTTATATGAATTACGAGCATGGGTTCATGAACTTGTTACTTGTCGTTTTATGTTGTTTTTATCCATGGAAAGATCCCATTTCCCGACGTTTCCATTGGTTCGTGTATGCGCAATCGAAGGAGGATATTGTGTGCGCTTGTGGTGTATGTAGGAATAGGTAGTTAAGAGGCCCTATTAAATAGGAATAGCAACACCGGATCTTCTGCACAGGACCTACCTACTGAATTTCCCTTCTCTTCTTCCCTCGCAATCATCGAACAACCCCAGTCAAAACAAGACTAACTTACAATCCACAACTCGATCGTGCCACGATTCAGATCGACTGATTGATCCAGGACCACTGTGGGGGAGTATTTGCACGTGATTGGCAGTCCTCGACGGCAGATGGACCACGTCACGGTTCTTGTTCTGCAAGGAGCGCACGGAGCCCCTTGGCGATGGCCTTGAAATGGAAGATCTGAAGATCAAAACTTCTGATTATCAGAAACTTTCTCCTCAGCCCGGCTGCTCTGCGACGCATTTGTTTGTGCCTCTGCGAGTGTGGTTGCATCATTGATTCCAAGGTTCCCTCAACCAGCTTTTGAATCAGATCTGCGGGCCCCTTCCGTTATCAATCCGCGGTCGGAGGGTGAACCATGACTGGATCTGCTGACTACAGGAGGCAGCTGCGAACTATGTTCCCGATTATCGGCGATCTGATAGGCGCTGGGGGCTGTTCCTTGTGGGGAAGGACGAATCAACCGCCAGCTTTCCTTATCGCGGTTGCACCCCGTCTGGCTTCCCGATTTGGGGGGTCACGGGTGTGACTCCCGCTCCCTCGCACCCCCAATGCTGTAGGCTGAAGGCTGCAGGCTGACAAGAATCATATTCATCCTCGTCCTGCCTTATGGTCTTTCTCACATGTCTCAGGTCTCTTCTCTGTTTTTGGTTACTTCTACTTCAACTGTCAACAGCTTCCATTTGGTTACTGTTGCTCCCATCTTATCAATCAATACAGAGTAACGCGTGCCTACATTCCGATCAAGGTATCCGTTACGCGGCACTCATCTCTTTACCCCGTGTGTGAGGGTCGCCTGCTTGTGACGGTCTTGTCTCTTATAGTTGACGGTCCTTGCGGCTGACTCTCACCCCTTATTGTTTCTCTTACACCGCTATTTGGTGCAAATTGGTTGGGACTCCTCTCTCCCTGTTGGGCGACATAAATTCGGAGTCGATATATCACCATCTACACCCCAGTCCAGCAATCTCCCATGCCCTGAGAGTCAGTCATCCATTTTATGCAGAGAGAATAATGTCACCTCCGTTGCTAGAGCTCCTCGATGGACCCTCACTTCCAAAGCACTGCGAACCGGCATCGGAATTCCTGACGGTGATCTCGTCGAGGCTACATATATGCATCCCATCGACTCTGGCCTTGATATCTACGATACTTGGTTGTCTCAGTATCGTATCATGGCTGTTCGCCCAGCTTCCTCAAATCTACAAGAATTACAAGTTGCAATCGACCGCCGGCTTGTCGGTGTTTTTTTTGGTGGAGTGGTGCCTGGGGGACACAGCAAACCTGGTGGGAGCGCTGTTCACCCGGCAGGCCGGCTGGCAGGTGATCATCGCTTCTTACTATGTATTTGTTGATGTCGTGCTCGTCTTCCAGTATTTCTGGTACACGTACGTTAGACGGCAGCGGAAAGGGAAAATTGGCCTTGACAGCGTCGATTACCGGGGTAGCAACGCGGACGTCCTTGAAGGCATCGCGCCCTCCGAAGATGGTTCCATACAAAGCTCGTTTCCAGGAGGTGCCTGGCCGTCCGAGCCGAAAGCCGTAGGTTTGCGCAAGGGCAATGCCATCGATTCTCCGCAGTTCTACTCGCCGTCCTACTCCAACGAGAAGTCGAACTCTCGACGTGCAACGTTCCGCACGGGAAGTGGAAGCCTGCCAACCATATCACCCAAGACGGTACTTCTGACATCGATGCTCTGTGCCGTGCTGGCCAATGCCACCCCTACAGGCTCACCTTCAGGCCCCCAGCTGTTGGAAGACACACACGATTCGGCTACCGAGGTTGCCGGCCGCGTCCTATCCTGGATGTCCACCGTTCTATATTTGGGTTCACGGCTCCCTCAACTTTACAAGAATTACTGCCGGAAGAGTACATCGGGGCTATCCCCGTTGCTGTTCATGGCCGCATTCAGTGGAAACTTCTTCTATTCGGCATCATTACTCACGAATCCCAATGCTTGGTATGATTTTCCACCATATGGTGGTGGGGGCTGGGCCGATGCTGATGGAAATAACCGTTGGGAATGGGTGGGACTCGCCATTCCATTCTTCCTGGGGGCCGCCGGGGTTCTCAGCCTGGATGCCTTTATGGGCGTGCAGTTCCTGATATATGGTGAGCAGGGTGAAGAGCCAGTGGTCCGAGTCAGCGACCCACGAGGCGGCCGCAGTCGATGGAGGAGAGTCAGTGGATGGATGAGGGGGTGGATTCCCTCGGGGGATAAAGAGCCCACTGCTCCGGACGAAGCTCGAGCACTGCTTGCTGGCGTTCATGATAGATACGGCGCAGTTTAGTTGCATATTAGCATTGCATACGGAGTACTCGGAGCGTTACTGTTTTTTAATCCATTCTCTCTGACTTGGTGTACATAGATCCATAACGGAGTACATACAGGCGAGACTTGGGCAGCTCTCTCTGTCGGCGTTTTGACTTTCCACTACTTCCTTTGATGTGGAAAAGAGGGGCTTTACATGGGAACAAAGATTCATTCATGTTGATGGCTGCATCAGGGACGAACGGCGTTTTATCATAAAGGTGAGACAGCGAGACAGCGACGAGGGTTTGCATACAATTAATTAATTAATTATTTTGGGTCTCGCAGCTCTAGCATTAATATACAATACATACCTGGATGTGGTACATGCACACAAGCAAGCAAGCGAGCAAGCATTATCATAAATCGGATTTCCAGCAAACTTCTTACTGGAACCAGAAGAAAAGGAAGAAGAAGAAATGAGTAATCATTATTACAAACATTTTACTCTACCCTATCCTACCTTTAACTACTTACTACTATCTTCCACACAAAGGATTAATTAATTAATATTTTTGAGTATATGATAATGGTAAGAATAATGATAATTATGATGAATATGTATTCACATTAACGTTCTATCTAACAAGTATAAATATAAATATACTATAAAATAAATAAATAAATAGAAAAAAAAAGAAAACAAAGTGAGGAGTTGTAGGGATGATGATGATAACAACAATAATAACAGTAATCATGGGATCAGTCTGCAACACAGCAGAAGCAGTGTTGCATGCATCATTAGTATAGTATACTCTTTCTTGTCGTCTCTTCTCTTTTCTTCTTTTTTTTCCCCCACTCTCCAACACCACGGCGTGACCAGCAACGGCCGAACAGCACCCCAACATCTTCTCTGAAACAAGTGTATGAGAGTGTGTGATAGTGTATGATAAGTCCTCGAAACTCCAAAGTCCCCAATTCAAGGAAGCAAAAAAGCAAAAAAAAAAAAGAAAAAATAACAGAAACACCCAATAATTTGACCTTTTCATTGACATTATGATATAATTCGATTCGGTTCGGATTCTGTACATTAAGGTAGCCATAGCCATCAAGTAATCAAGGATGGAGGGAGGGAGGGGGCAGGGAATAATAATAATAGGAGGAGGAGGAGAGGAGAGAGGCGTGCTATATTATATCAACGGGAGCTTCGCGTCTTGGGCTCCCCGGCGGATCACATCTTCGAGTTTCCATCGCGGCGGGTTGATCTTGCCGTTGCCTGCCCGTTGTTGTCGGTGCCATTCCTTTTCCATCTCCGGCGTCATACCCTCCGGCGGTGGGAGAGCACCCCCGGCGAGGCCAGTCGAGAATTTCAGTTGCAAGACGTTGCCAATCTCGTCACACGCCGTGAGCAGCCGGTCCAGATCCTCCTTGTTGTGGGCCGCCGACACACAGAAACGAGCCCGAGACGAGACGAGAGGCGTGGCCGGATAACCCACAATGACGACCGAGATCTTTCGTTTCAACATCTCATGCGAAAAGGCTGGCATCTTGGCCGGGTTGAAGAGAAGAAGAGGAATAATCGGGGAGTCGTCGTGACCGTAGACAATAAAACCAAGGCGCTTCAACCCGAGACGGAGGTATCGAGAGTTGAACGCGAGTCGCTGCAGTCTCTCCTCTCCCTGCCCAGGGGCGATCTCTCCGGTAATGATACGAAGCGAGGTCATGATCTGAGTGAGGATCGGGGGCGTAGGAGCTTCTCCGAAGATCACACCAGCGTTGGTGGCGCGCAGGGTGTCGATCATTGCCTTGTCAGCCGCAATATATCCGCCATTAGCACCAAATGATTTGGTGAGAGTTCCCATCAGAATGTCCACCTCCGACGTATCGATGCCAAAGTAGTCGCAGACGCCTCTTCCCCGAGGGCCAATAGCGCCGATGGAGTGAGCCTCATCAATGAAAAGATGGAACTTGTACTTTCTCTTCAGGGCAACAATCCCGGGAAGATTGCACATGGACCCTTCCATGGAGTACAGACCCTCAACGACAACCAGAATCTTTTTCCACGGCCGGTGCGTCCGCGGTTGGCCCTGTGAAATAGCTTCGCGGAGTTTCTCTTCCAGTGATTTCATGTCATTGTGCTTGAACATGCAGATCGATGCCCCAGAAACTCGCGCGCCAAAACGGATCGAAGCATGATTAAGCTCATCGGAAATGACCAAGCACCCTTTGCCAACCAAGGCCGGGAAGATGGTGGCGTTGGTACCGAATCCCATGGAGAAGACCATAGCTGCCTCCTTGCCCACGAACTTGGCGATAAGCTCCTCGACTTCGATATGCAGCTCCTGAGTTCCCACCTCGGCCCGGGTGCTGACTGCGCTGATTCCATATTTCCGGATGGCGTCCTCGACAGCGTCCGCACAGGGACCTTCGGACTGGGCGAAACCCAGATAGTTGTACGAGCTCATATTCAGCGTGTCCGTGGTGGTTCCCGTGAAGTAGAAATGCCGGTTGTAGTCATCGGTGGCACGGTCAATCAAGGTGATGTACCGTCCCGGAACGCCCGTCACGGGACGTTCGAAACAGTCGTTGATCCGCAGCTTCAGGCGACGGACGTAGAAGTTATCGAAGTCGCTGTTTAGCGCGCCATAGCCGTTGCGCGGCTTCAGGTGTCGGTAGTTCTCCTCCTTAAAGCGCTTCCCAAAAAAGTCACGAACATGACCGAAGGCAATTAAAATTAGATAGCTGATATAGGTTGTGAGAAGGTAATAATAAGGAGGCTCGTCCATGACAGGGTCCGGGAAAGGCCCGCCAGGGTGTCGACTCGTGTATCGATGACTGGGGTGACTGATAGGAGCGAACTGGGCATGCTGCTTCGCCAGGCGCCGAGCCTCTTCGGGCGACGGAGGCTGATAGAGTGTGGTAGGCGGCTCGTCCATGTTGGAATTATCGGCGGTAGCCGTGGAGAGCGAAATGGTTGGTAGGGATAACGATGCCGAACTGATTGGCGGAGTGGAACCACTCGGGGGCGGAGTCCCGCTGGCAGCGAGGAGGGCGGCTTGTGCGGTCGAGGTCGAGGTCTCGGCCTTGGACTTAGGAGAGGTCGAGAAGAGTTGGCTCAGACGGTTGGACTTGGAAGTCGAAGACTTGACGGGGATGCCGCCCTTTTCGGAGGAGAAGGAAAGGGATGACGGGTTCGTAGGGGAGGAGTTGTTGGTGAAAGGATTCGTAGGTCGACGAGGCATCGCAAGATGATAGGAACGAACTGGACTCAGGGGACGAAGATGCCGCCAACGGAGATGACACAAGCGGTCAGATTGTCATTCCTCCACGGGGTGCTGGCGGGAAAGTTCGCGGACGGAACAGAGCAGTGAGCGACCAGAGGGAACTGCGTGTTTTTCTTAGCGCGTCACGGATGTCAAGATGATGCAGAGGCAGCGGGAAGAGCGAGGACAATAGTCATCGATCCAGGAAGGACACAGAATGAGGCCAATCCACAGGAGAGAGAGGACAAAGAGCCACACAGATGACATACCCCCAAAAGCACCGTTTGGAAGCTGGATGAGAAGGGATCCGAGACAGCCGGTGCAGACAGGCGGTCAAGGGCGCGCGCGAGGGGTCCAACGGTGGACAACCCTGGCGGCTCAGAGGCGATCGCTATCACCAAGACCCGTCACAGAGAGACAAGAGGAATGTGTCTAGGAGGGAGAAAAGAACGAGGTGCCTGGAGAGACTGGAGGATGGACAGAAGAAGAGGTTGGAGATGAGGGCGTTAGTAGGCAGTTGCCTTGGGGCAGGGCTAGACGAGAGGGGGATAGTCGAGTGGATGGGAAATGATACATACGATACCGACTGCAATACATCACGTTTCCTCCGGTTCCCTTCACCGTATTAAATCATATGAATCTGATGGGCCAGTTCCTGGCCGGAAGTGGGCCTCCCGGCGGGTTCTGTCACAGCGGCGACCCGCCGATACGCTGCGAAAATCCGCAATTGTGAAAATTTGCCGCCCCTGGATCAAATCCTCAACTGCATCAAATCGCCGGGAAGACTCAGGGGCCGACAAATCTCCGTTCGAATCACGACTCTCGTAACGTCAAAACGGGCTGGCAGTCTCCCCTAGCCAGCCCACATGTGTATTTATCACTTTGTGAATGGGTGCTGGGATGTCTGTCTTTCGTGTGATTTCGAGTCTTTGACCATCATGCCATCGCCTGTAGGCAATTGATCACGGCCTTATCGTATAGTGGACGCTGGGACTCGATTACTCTGTGGGTGCGGTGTCTGGGATGACTACGAGAGACTACGGAGCTGGACAAGGTCCACAAGCAGGATGACAAGCAGGATGGACCTTGGAAAAAAGTAAGGAGTAGCTGATGTAGGAATACAGCAAAAAAAAATCACACTAGCGCTGACAATCGAGAACAATACGGAAGACCGCTGTTGAGTTGCAGTACGGAGTAGTGGCTCAAGATAGGTCCAAATTCAATGTGAGAACTCAGTGTGAAAGAACACATAAGAATACAAATATAGAGTACTCCGTACGGAGTAGTACGGTGACAGATCGCAAGGCACCAGAGGTCAATAATAATAATGGAAGGGATAATATAGAAATTGTCTAGCTTCTGCTCAACTTTCCGCAGCTTCGGACCGGCAACCGGGCTTCCCCGCGGGTGGCCGAGTCGGGGTCCCGCCGTCCCGCCATGTCGGGAGTCACGAAAACCGGGGCTGCATGGCTCACATCTTATTGGGATTTATCCCCAACGTTTCTCTGGCCTTGCTCTGCACAGCTTCATCCACCAGGCGTCAGGTTAACCCGCTGTCCCCAATATGTCTGCTGCAAGCAATGGCCAGGTGGCCGTGAAGGAGCTATGGCGGCCATCTTCGCCAGAGAAGACGCAGATATATGAGTTCAAAAACCTCGTGAGCCGCAAGTATGGCCTGGCCCTGAACGGATATCACGATCTCTGGCAGTGGAGTGTCTCGGAACCCGCCAAATTCTGGGAGGAAGTCTGGCATTACACCGCGGTCAAGGCTCATAAACCGTACTCCAAAGTAAGTTGATCTTGCCAAGTTCTTCTACCCAGAACCATTTCTAACTGGTGGTACAGGTATTGGAATCAAATGCTCCGCTCTTCCCCAGGCCTCACTTCTTCCAAGGGAGCCGTCTCAACTTCGCTGAGAACCTCCTGTTTCCTGCAGCTTGTCCCGGCGACGACGCAGTCGCCGTGATCGCAGCCACCGAAGAGACTCGCGAATTCGTCTCGTGGAGGGACTTGCGGGAGAGGGTCCGACAGTGTGCCAACGCCTTGAAAGAGAATGGCTTACGCACCGGGGACCGCGTCGCTGCCGTCGTGGGCAATAATGCCAATGCAGTGGTGGCCATGTTGGCCGCCACTTCCATCGGCGCCCTCTGGACGGCCATCTCGCCTGACACCGGTGTGCATGCGGTGCTGGAACGCTTGAAGCAGATCGAGCCTAAGCTGCTGTTTGCTGACAACGCCTCGATATATAACGGAAAAGTCCATGACACCCACGCAAAGATCAGGGACGTGGTGGCGGAGCTGCCGTGCTTGGAGCATGTCGTGATCTTCAAATCCGTTCCATCGCACGAATTCGATCTAGCAGGTGTCAACCCGCATCAAGGCAGGGCATCCTGGTATGTGGATTTTATTGCCGCCGTTCGGGACCCGGCAGCTCCTCTGCAGTTCGAATCGCTGGACCCGGATCACCCAGTCTACATTCTGTACTCATCCGGGACCACGGGCGCACCCAAACCAATTGTGCACGGGGCGCTGGGCACGCTGCTGCAACATAAGAAGGAGCATGTGCTCCACTGCGATATTCGACCAGGCGACCGCCTGTTCTATTATACCACCACGACTTGGATGATGTGGCACTGGCTCGTGTCTGGGCTCGCCAGCGGCGCTACCATCGTCGTCTACGATGGCTCCCCTTTCCGGCCATTCGATTCCGAGGGCGGAAAGGGAGAGATGGCCATGCCCCGACTCATCGATGAGCTCCAGATCACTCAATTTGGGACCTCTGCAAAATACCTCTCTATGATCGAGCAGGCCGCCTTGAATCCTCGTCACCATCCCCACCGCCCGGTGACTTTGAAAAGCTTGAGAGCGATCTTCAGTACCGCATCCCCATTGGCCCCCTCCACCTTTGAGTATGTCTATTCTTCATTCCATCCGGATGTCATGCTGGGCTCTATCACGGGCGGAACAGACATCATCTCTCTTTTCGGAAGCTGCTGTCCTATCTTACCCGTTTACCAAGGCGAGATCCAATGTCGAGGTCTCGGAATGGCAGTTGCTGCATACGACTACGCCGGAAACGACATCACTGACTCGAACGAGCCGGGTGACCTCGTCTGCACGAAGCCATTCCCCTCCCAGCCCGTCATGTTCTGGCCTCCAGGACCCGTCGGTGCTGAGAAGTACCGCAAGAGCTACTTTGACGTCTTTGGACCATCAGTCTGGCACCACGGTGATTTTGTACGCGTGAATCCGCAAACCGGTGGTCTTGTGATGCTCGGTCGAAGCGATGGTGTCCTGAAACCAGCCGGTGTGCGATTTGGAAGCGCAGAGATATACAACGTGATTCTGAAGCACTTTGCCAATGAGATCGAAGACGCCCTGTGCATCGGACGCAGACGAGAAGGCATCGATACGGACGAAACGGTAGTTCTGTTCGTGAAACTCGCCAAGTCCTCCCCGGACTCTCCCCCCGCCATTTCCCAGGACCTTGTAGCGCGTATCCAGGCGGCGATTCGCAAGGAACTCAGTCCACGCCATGTACCAGGAATCATTGATGCGTGTCCTGAGATTCCTGTCACCTCGAACGGCAAGAAGGTCGAGAACGCGGTGAAGCAGATTCTCTGCGGGTTGAATATCAAGACTGGGGCAAGTGTTGCGAATGCAGCTTGCCTGGACTGGTACCGACAATGGGCTGCAGAGCATGCCTAGACATTTCCCAAAGGAAACAAAAAGTGTACATGAACCAGCGGGGAGTCTCAACGCTGGGACTAATATACCTACTAGATACACATAGACATCTCTAATATTATTAAAATATCAATTGGTAGACATTGCGATCGTACGTCAGCGGAGAGTCTAGATCTGCCAGTACAGTGGATTAGATAAGCAGATTTTCTGCGGGCAGAATCCGGTCCGTCCGGTTCGCCGCCCGGCGTCGCGTGCCGGCAAAACTATTCCGGCCTTTATTTTATTATTATCAGCGTCAAGGCTTCAGCTGCAAAGAAACTGGCGACCTTCAACGTCGCAGTTTCTTGATCATACCGTCGACGAGAATGCGTCGTTCAGCGCTGCGGAGTGTTCAGTCCGTCAGACCTCTTGCTCGCGGTCAACGGTCCGTATCCAGAGGCCTTGCGACTACCAGCGAGTCTGTAACCAAGGTATGTTTATATCTTAAGAACTGCCTTATTCTCCTTATATTGACAAAATGATAGGATCCAGTTGAGCTCGACCAGATCACGACACTTCCAAATGGCATCCGCGTAGCGAGCGAGTCCCTACCCGGCCCCTTCTCAGGCGTCGGAGTTTACATCGATGCTGGATCGCGATACGAGGATGAGAGCCTTCGTGGAGTCAGCCATATTATGGACCGTCTCGCGTTCAAGTCCACTAAATCACGGTCAGGGGATGAGATGGTTGAGGCCCTCGAGTCGCTAGGAGGGAACCTCCAGTGCGCCTCATCCCGCGAATCACTCATGTACCAGTCGGCCAGTTTTAACTCGACCGTCCCCTCGACTCTGGCCCTTCTGGCAGAGACAATCCGTGAGCCGCGCATCACGGAGGAAGAAGTGCAACAGCAGTTGGCGACGGCAGAATATGAGATCAACGAGATCTGGGCCAAACCCGACCTTATTCTCCCGGAGCTGGTTCACATGGCCGGGTTTAAGGACAACACGCTAGGAAACCCACTCCTATGTCCGAAAGAACGACTAGGGGAGATTAATAAGGCAGTGATTGAGAAATATCGAAACACATTTTTCAACCCGAACCGGATGGTCGTTGCCTTTGCGGGAGTCCCGCACGACGAAGCCGTCAAGCTGACGGAGAAGTATTTTGGGGACATGAAGCCGCATGAGGGGCCAGCCTTCCGTGGACAGGGAATTGAATCTACGCTGTCTGACTCGCCGTCTGTTCAGAAAGACGGGCAGCTGCCAACGGTCCCTCAGTTCTCCCCGACGTCTACAACATCCAGCAATGCGCCGGCGAGTACGTCTCATTCGAAGATCCTCTCCAAGCTCCCCTTCCTCAAAAACCTTACTACTTCTGCCCCTCGCAATGCGACAGTGTCGGCTCTCGATCCGTCTCTTCTTGAGTCCTCCACGTTGGACCTGAATCGCCCTGCACATTACACGGGAGGGTTTTTGTCCCTGCCCCCGATTCCACCTCCGGCAAACCCCATGCTTCCTCGCCTAAGCTACATCCATCTGGCTTTCGAGGCTCTTCCCATCTCCTCTCCTGACATCTATGCACTTGCCGCGCTCCAGACCCTGCTGGGAGGAGGAGGGTCCTTCTCCGCGGGCGGACCCGGTAAGGGCATGTACTCACGACTCTACACCAATGTTCTAAACCAGCACGGCTGGGTTGAGAGCTGTGTCGCTTTCAACCACAGCTACACGGACAGTGGGCTCTTTGGCATTTCTGCATCGTGCAGTCCTACCCGCACGCCACAGATGCTGGAGGTGATGTGTCGCGAACTGCAGGCCCTGACGTTAGATTCGGGCTACTCCTCGCTCCAGGCCCAGGAGGTCAACCGGGCTAAGAACCAGCTCCGGTCGTCGCTCCTGATGAACCTTGAGTCCCGCATGGTTGAACTCGAGGATCTGGGCCGCCAGGTGCAGGTGCACGGCCGCAAGGTCGGGGTCAAGGAGATGTGCGAGAAGATTGAGGCCCTGACGGTGGACGATCTGCGACGAGTCGCCAAGCAGGTGTTTGGAGGCCACGTCAAGAACAAGGGCAAAGGCACGGGTAAACCAACTGTCGTCATCCAGGAAGGCGAACTGGAAGGGTTCAAGCTGCGGCCATTCCCGTGGGAGGAAATCCAGGAGCGCATCTCGAAATGGCAGTTGGGAAGGTTGTAATCAACAACCTTCCTCGATCTTATCTCTCTGCTCTTGCTGACTTGTAAATGGGGGATTGCGTTTCCGTCCCTTCTCCCGTTGGGCTGCACATTTCCTTTATTCTTCTCATTTTTTTGGACCAGGGCAGGCGACTGTACTATATTATATAGAGATCTTAGAATCTTCCACGAATTCTACAGTCTTAATATGCACGTCAGTGTTAGAACTATTTAGTAGACCAGAGGAGCAAAAAGTTGTCGCTCTGTTGAGGTTCAAAAGGAGGCGAGTAAGAAAGTAAAAGAAAAGAAATCAATTAATAATTGAAATAGAGTAAAAAAAAAAAGTCTCTGCTAGATGCCTTGGTTGATTGATACCTTTAGCAAGGCGAAGTCGGAAGGTTACTCCGTCCCGGATCATCCAAGCTCCTTGCCGCTTTTCGTAATAATTTTGGTTTTTGGCTCGGGGAAAAAAGTCGGATCGATCTCAAGTCGAACTTTGAGCAGAATTCAGCGAACATCTCCACCTCCAACCATTTCCCCAACGTCATTTTCCTTTCGCGTGCTCAGTCTCGTTGACAAACCGAAATCCAACTCAATTAATAGTCCTTTTCTTTTTATTGTAGCTTAAGACGCACCGCCACAATGGTCAAGCTCACTGAAGTCGAAGACGAGCACTTCACGACCGAGAAGCCCACGCCGTCCAAGAACGACGTCCTCCTCGCCTCCGACGACGATGACGAGTACACTGACACAGGTGGGTGGTAAACCTTTTTTTTGGGCCTTTCTATATTGTCGAGGTTCCGACGCTTTTTATCCCAGCACCTTGCAAGACTGGAATCTGGCTTCAAGACTCGAAGTTCTTTACTTGAATCCGACAGCGCAACTAATCCATCTCGTCTATTCTTTTGCAGACTCTGAAATCTCCACCGATTCGGACATTGACATCGAAAATGAGACTCTTTACGAGCGTATCGCTGCGCTGAAAGACATCATCCCTCCGCAGACCCGGCGTCGGATCACCAGCACCGTCTCCTCCCTCACATCTTTCACCAAGTCCGGTCTGCTGTTCGGCGGCAAGGCCTTATGGGTTCTGAGCACGAGCGCATTCCTGCTCGGTGTTCCGTGGGCGCTGGCTTATGCGGAGGAGGAGCAATATGTTCAGATGGAGCGGGAACAGGGCATGATCAGAGGAGCTAACGAGGTTCGTTAGCATATTCCTTTAAAAATCTTTACCCCTCTAAAATTATATCAGTATTTTTTCTTATCAAAAGAATCCCTGAATTGTCCACATTTGAGAAAATGGAGCAACTTGCTGACGTGAAAATGTCATTCCAGATGCTCACTCCTGGAGCAAACATTCCAGAGAAGAAGCCTAGCCAACCAGCTCTGTAAAGATATCTTCGTGACAAGAATGAAAGGATGCGATGAGATGACGGAGCATTTGAAAATCGTTCCGCTTCATATTTTTTTTTACCTGTCCAATGCAGTTCATGCATGTCCGAACTCTCGCAGACTCGGCAGACTTATTCGGGCTTCGACCTGGCTCTCCGCGAGTCTTCACGTCTACATTTTGCATTCATTGAGATGCGCTGACTGGTGTGCATTTTAAGGCGTCTTTTTTATGGAATTGACATGACTGTTGACACGGAAGGAAAAACGTTGGCTTGCAGGATGCATGATCAATTGCTTGGTCGGCTATGTGTATGATGGGAGGCCAAATCTGGTGAATCAAATCACCCGGCGTTCCAACGTCATCTGTCATCTGTCATCTGTCATTTGTCGAATTCTCCGCATCTACACATCCTTGGTTCTTTGTCTCTTCTCCTCTCTCTCTCTTCTCGGATCTCGCCCATGGCGCGCGGATTCGTGTATTTGTATACTTACCTGGTTTCATTCATATTTATTTTTTCCCCCTTTTATTCTGTCATGCATTCATCATGTTACGGTCTCCAAAACAAAAAAGAAATAAATGAAATAAAATGAGATGGAATTGATTCAATTCGGGCATGACTACCTACCTACATACAGTACATTATTACGTACACACGCTCTTCACCCCTTTCAGATCAATTAATAAAACTGATGCTAGGTTCGAATGACCTTATTCCAATTTAATTACCTAGGCATTATTGTATTTGTTATTATCATTAAACGGTACTAATACCGTACTGGTAACTGAGCATCATATTATATTATATTATGTTAATGTCAAAGCAGGCATTATGCATTATTTCTATTTCTGCAAATTTCGCCTTTTTTTTTTTAAAAAAAAAGGTCCAAATTCGGCGTAGGGTATTTCATGTCATGTCATGTCATTCATCTCATTTCCACTCTGCGTTCGTCAATTTTTTCTGAATGTGAATTGTCAATCTCGGTCCATTCTATTTCGTACATTTGCCTTGTCTTTTTTTTTTCTCTCTTCCCCCCCTTTTTTTTTAAAAAAAATAAAATAAAAGAAATGAAATGAAATCAGAATCCTGGTCCCTGCACAGACAGAGAAAGGCCAATGTCACTATCGTAAATCATTTGCTGGGTTGAAAGAAAACTTGGAAAGGGTCTCATCATCATCATAGTTAGGCATGTATGTACAGTACAGTAGATATGTCCAGCAGGCCATGAGAGTTTATTTTGTCCAAGAAACAGCTGTACGGGATCACTTCACCAGCGTCCTTCCTGTAATATATCATTAACATAGTTCACTCTTGTTATCGATGTTGGGTTGAAGATTCCTACCTTCGTCTCCCTGGCAGCTTTGACGGCGAGGTGAAAGTCCCGCCAGAGGCGCTGGATTTCCCCACTCTCGTTCATCATGTCCACGACCTTGTTGGCATACTTGGTCTTCTTTTTCTGGCTCCATTGAGCACGCTCGACAATCTTGGAATCTTCAAAGTAGCCCTTCCGTTCTAGGTAGTCGGTCACCCACTCGTTTAGGTTATACCGCCAGTGGATGAGCGTGTGTGTCATTTCGGCCTTTGCTTTGCAGTGTCTGAAATGAGAAAGAAAGAAGAGTTAGATTAAGTCGACCCTGCAGAAAGGTAATCCCATGCAGGCTTGGTCGAACTCACCTGCCCAATAGCCAATGAGTATCCTCGTCTGGAAGAATGTGCCCATCTTTGTCTCTGTCCCGACCGCCTTCCCGCTCAGAGTCACTCTCATCGTCTGACAGCGACTCGAGCGTCTCCAGGGAATAGGGCTTGCCATACAGTTTGATGTCAGAAGACGCCGGATGACCAGACCTTCTGCACGCATCACAAGGGTGATTCGCTGTCGTCGGGAAAGCCGTGATCTCTATGTGCGGCCGAGCCAGCAGCGCCCGGCGAAAGTCGACATTCCAGACGGCAGAGATGAACTGAGATCCAGTGCGACCTTTCACCTCGTCGTCTAGCTTCCTGAACGCGGATTTGTAGATCTCGTCGGAGCGGGGAAAGGCCGGGTTGAGCTTGTTGTGCACCATCCATTCTACCACGTCTCGGAAGCATTCCTTCAGTGGTTTGTATCTATGCCGAGTGAACTCGAAGGGCAACTCGTCGGTCGGTACGCCAATCTCGCCCTCGCTATCTTCCAGAACGAAGTCCTTTTCATATCTGTCGAGATCTTCGTTCGATGGGATGTCCGATTCGATGTCGCTATCTTCAGCTTCCGAGGAAGAGTCTGCTTGCTCCCGTCCCTCTCTCACAAATGAATTTTCACTATCGCTTGCAATCTCCGGATCATCGTCATCATCGCCCTTTTCTTCGGACCCGACACCCTTTATCACTTTCTTGCCAGCCCGTTTACGACGTAGAATCTCCAAATGTTTTTGTCTCTTGGCTTTGGCAGAGTCTACCAAGCGGCCTCGAGTACGAGTTTTGGTTACAGCTAGAAATCTGGTGTTAGCATCCCTATCCGGTATAACTAGCAAAATCAACATTACCAGAATCCTGAAGATCTCGGAGGTCTTCCTCTAACTCAAGCCTTTCTTGCTCCGAGGTCTTCCGGGGAGTACGAGGTGCTGCCTCGGCGACATTCTCTCGCCGCCGTCGCTTTGCGGGCGAAGAAACTATTACATCATCTGAATTGTCCGAGTCATCGTCAACAACGAAGGTCGCACTGGGTTCAGCTGCTTTTCGTTTGCGAGAGGTAGGGCGTGTAACCAATTCATCTGCGTCACTTGTTTCCGCAGAACCTAGCCCTGACAGATCGACGGCAAAAGATCTTTCGCGTCTCGTATGAACCGTAGACAATTCTTCATTGCCATTTTGCTGTCCTCGAGTAACCGATCTAGTCTTGGGAAGGGATCTGGTTTCTGTCTCCGATTCTTCTTCTTCTTTCACATGGCGATGCGACCGTAGTCGTCTCTTCGAGGCTCCCCGGGACGGTTCAGCCCTCTGTTCTAATGCTTCACTGTCACTAGTTTCCTGTTTCCTTCTAGGTGTGGTAGCAGACGCAGGGTTTGACTCGTCGCTCTCCCTCTCGCTAGCAACTACATTCTGCCTTCGTCGTCGTGCAGGTACTTTAATAGCATCCTCATCCTCCGACGATGTCTCTTCGACGTGTCTGGTGGGCGCACTGGAAATGGGGCTAGACGACTCGACAGGCTTGGGTATCTTCCTGCTCAAGTGGTCTTGAACTCGATAGTGTCAGTTTAGTTACTTCCAGCAGACACATGAGAATGGTAAATAGTATCCTCTTAACAGGTCGCGTTGCAATGACTTACCAGACGTTGACCCCTCATCGCTAGATGCGCTGGCTGGCGAAGACGCACGTGCAGTCTTCTTCCGGCCGATGGAGTAGTCCTCGAGTTGCAGCTGCCCCTTGCGAACGAGCCCCTTTGAGGGATGCTCATATCTGAGCTTTGCCGGACGAAATGGCGAGGTTCCAGGACTGCGTTCTGTAGCAGGCGACGAGGTCTCCACGGGTACGAAGGTGAGGCGCGTCTGCTTCACTTTTCCATGACTGCGGGGCATGGTGATGACGCGACAGGCTTGCAAACCTGAAGGGGAGTAGAATTTGGAGTTAGAGAAAATTCTGTGTAGGCACCATGCATTCAAAATGTCATCAGAAAATAATGCACTATGCCATGCAAGATAAAATAAATGAAAGGTGAATCGTTCTCACTTCTGGGTCGCGTTGACGCTTCACGCTTCATGCTTCACGAGAGCACGTGATCACTACATTGATTACTATATTGGGTAAGATGATGGGATCGATTGATGCAGATTCAAGTCATATCTGGATGTTTTGGAGATAATATTTCAGGTCAGTCTGGAGAGTATATCTTCGGATAAATATCATTTACAGAACAATTCAGATGCAAGTAATCTCCTGGAATTAGATGCAGAACTGTTATGACATGGAGTTAATTGCACCTCTCGTTCATGTCAGATGCTGCTTATTGACAATGTTTTAGAATGTGAGACTGCCTGAGACTGAAAATTTTAAAAGTCATAGGGTATTAAATGTGCCTTAGACTTCTTGATTAGAAGGTGGCATTTCGTTGACGTTTATTGATCTCTTGGAGAAGTATGAGAGTAGATGGAGTAGATGGATGTAGGTGCCACATGTAGCTGTCCCTGGAATAAATGGAATGATAGGCAGTTGTAAGAACTTATGTAGCCTTCCACTTTCCCCCTCATACTTCAATTAATCCATAGGGGCAAGCTCTGTACTAATGACTAGGCTGCATATGGAGAACATTGTGGTTGGTGGTTTCTCTTTTCTTTCGTTCATTGGGATCTGATTTACTCAGGTTCCTAGCAGTAACCAAAGGAGGCTTATTTCTATCCTCAACACAGCATGGGCGACTTCCTAATCATACGTTTAGAAACAGACTGTGTGAGAAATGCTTCAAGGTTGACCTGACAGCATTTACAGGTCAAGCATTATATTATCCTCTGTTGACTATCGCATGCAAGCTGCGCTTCTGTTTCTTACTATTGAACTTTGCAGCAACATCCTCATATGGTCAATGGCATAGACAAACCAGCTGGTCGCGTGACCATCAATGGTAAATTAAATATTTGCACACACAAATCCTTTCTGCTAGTCGGGTTTGTCCATACGAAAGAAGATGACCAAAAGCTAATTGACTCCTAATAGCTTAGATATCGCACCAATTGTGCTCTGTAGTATCCATATGAGGCTGTAATAGCTCCTGTTGGCTGGTTATAGGTGCTCAACAAGCATTGGGGTACTGCTGTCAGTGCCAGTCGTGCTGTACTTCTTCAATCAAATGCACCCGTCATCCAGGGGTAAACCTCCGATTGGGTTTCCAGCCTCACCAAGTTTTCTCTAGATGGCAGCTTCTTTTACTGGTCGGAATCTTGATCGTGTTGAGGACTCCTGACGTCAGCCTGACCTGTGTCCTGACTCACAGGATGCGCAAGTTGGACCCAAGGAAATGAACGAAGAACGTATTCCATCGTGTTTACCTTATAGGGTGATGATCGCATACCGCGACAAGCAGGTCCGATTCAAATTCGAAGGGCGACACAGACTTACAGCTGCGCTGGACAGTATAGGGAAGACTCGATATGACTTTATCGCTGGAGGAAGAGATAGGTTATGTAGGAGCTAGGACGAGTTTGTGGAAGCCATCTCACCGTCAAGCGACGGGCCAGATCTGAGAGTGCCTTGACGAAACTGCAGGAGGAGACTTCCGTGGGGCGCGTCATGCAGGGCTGTGGTAAATGTAATGTATCCCTTGGCAGCGAGTTGTCTGTAGGGAACGACACCCTGACGTCAATCCATCCTAACCAGGGCGAAGGGCGAGCTTAAATGAACATTCCAAATAATACCAGGCACGCAGGCACATCCCCCTGCAACCACAGAGTGAACCTCTCCTGTTTTAAAGAGCACCTGGTGTTGAACTTCATCAGGATTTCCCCCCTTCCCACATACCAGGGTCTATCCGCCATACCTCGTGATACCCCAGTTACGACCCCCATTAGTCTACATACATACTAATTCCAGGGAATAAGATTGGTATTTACGTAATACATAATCTCGGCCATTGTTACCCATCCATTGAATCTTTTTGGACTCATTGGAGAAGAGAAACATCATCATTTTGACGCTGCTATGGCTCCGTCGAAAGCTGTCAATCATCCTGTGGATCCCAAGGAGAAGGATGCGGTATGTCACCCTTTACGTGAGTCATTGAATGTTGTACGCTGACAGGTGTGCCTTCAATTCAGGACATCGACAATAAAATCAGACTCTACGGAATCTCCAAGGGTAAGCATTGAAGACTTGCCCTGTCGCAGGCAGATGACTAAGACCAGCTCACAGCTTTTGCCAATGGCAAGCTGCCATCAGTACGTTCCTCCGATGAATTGGTTTGTCTGTGGGGTAACGAGCCAGGTCCTGACACTCCGGCAGAACAAGCAATGCGATGTTGCTCTAAACAGCGTCATCAACTCCAAGTATCTCGCATCCCCGTCGAATAAGCTGTCGGAGGAGGGTCGGGCTCTTGTGAAGGATGTTCGTGACGTGATTGAACAAGCGAAGGTCCTATTCATCACGAAAAACGAAGGTGACCTCCTGCAGGAGTTTATCTGGGAGGCTCAGCACATCAGGCCCCCCGATGTGACAAAGCTGGACGGACCGGTAGACAAGGAGACCGCCAAACAGGATACCACCAAGGCCGGGGAGGGATTGAAGACTCTGGGTACTCTTTTGATCACCAACGGAGAGTTCCGCAAACTGCGTATGTTTAATCACCATCATCCAAGATGGTAAGCACTTGTACTGACGGTTCGCAGTCAGCGATGCTGTTGTTCTTCTGCGCGATATATCCGGGGACATTTCCCAGAAATCCGCCGAAAAGATTAAGCCATCCGAGGAGGAGCTCTCCCGGATTGATCAACCCGCACCAGACAATGAATGGCATGACAAGCCGAACGTGTCCAAGGAGCAACTCAAGGATCAAGTAGAAAAAAACGCGCCTGTGGCAAGTCTTCAAATCCCAATCCAGCGCTTTGTTCGACATATTAACTTGAATGCAGAACCTGAAGGATGCCCAGGAGGCGACTAACGCGGCCAAAAGAGCAGCAACTGGTGACAAGGAGAACGCCCCCGTCTCTGAGATGGACGTTCGCGCTGGTGGTGCTGCAGCTGCTTCCAGCGTCAAGCAGGCTGTATCCCAAAATGTTCCCGTCGAAGAAACGAAGAATCGAGCCAATGATTACGCACAAAAGACCAAGGAATACTTCTCCAGCAAGATGCCCAAGGAACGGCGCGAGCAGATCGCCTGGCGTCTGAAGAAGATGATCGTCGAGATCCAGAGACGTCCGGACTGTAAGTATTTCGAATATTGTCAACCTGGGTTGAAACCAGCATAGCAAGATCTGGACAACCTCTGTAACAGCTTCGCTAACTCAGTTTGACATCCAGATCAGCAAGCTATTGAAAGTCTGTTGACTCTTGCAGAGACATATGGAGGCCACACAAGAAATGTCTCCCAGCAGGGCACTGAAACGCTGAAATGTGCCAGAAGGGACCCAAGTCTGCAAATTGTCGAGACTAATTTGAAGGTATGGCTAAGATTCAAAGAAAAGAATAGAGACATGCTGATGCGTTTCAAGACTTTAATCGAGCGATTTGCGAACTGCACATCGACCGACGATTTGTTTGAGTCGCTCAACAATCTGTACCGTGCTGCGGACCAGGATCCTCAATTGAAGGACTGGTTCAAACAAATGAATACTTACATCCGGTGAGTATGGACTATTCCCCGGTTAGATTATAACGGGAAAAAGGAGACGGATTTGGTACTGACACGGCCCAGGAAATGCTTGTGTGAGCAAGGCTTCATCGTGCAGGATGCTGCCACGCAGGAGTGGAATAGACTATACGACCAGGGCAGCTTCTTGCTGCGCGAACGCTACCGAAACCACGTCGATCGTATTGGTGACGAGATCAAATTCTTTGCCACACAATTCAATGAAGACCCTCAGAATAGGGCTCTGAGAAATTCTCTGCAAAAGCTCTTCAAGAATCTCGGGCAGGATGAAAATGGAAAGATAAAATTCAAGCCACATCTCATTAAGGATATTACCAATGTTATCCTCCCAGACATTTTCCAGGGCCTTCGTTATATCCCTCTCCCTCGAATTGAGGTGACTGATCGTGCGTTCGACGCGGTGAGTGAAGCTGGATTGAGGAAAAACGGACAGAAGCTCATGTCAACTAGGTCGTTGAAAATATCGTCATCGAGAGTGATAACCTGATGCCCAATGTCTTCGAGTTTGGCACCGACAACTACTGGCGCTGGGGTCGGAAGGGGATCGCTAACAAGGATGATCACAGGGTTGGTTACAAGACATTGCACGGTTTAGTAGACTTCATCCGCTAACACCAGCGATAGGTAATGATTGCTGCTTCTGGCATCCAGGCCGATATTAAAGGTAAGAATTTCTTCCCCTGTCTGAATGCGTCACGAATGGATGGCTGAGTGCCGCTTTTTAGATGTCAGTTACTATATCAAGAAGAAGGAAGGCTTCCCCACAATCACTGATACTGGTGTCATGGACATCTATCTTGGTGGTGAGGGGTTCAGCTTCAAGATTTCAGCTTCCAAACCCACCGGCGCCGACAGGCAGCGTTTTGTCAAAGCGGAGAGGGTTTCTGTCACCATCAGGAATCTTGACATTAAGCTGAAGAAGTCCAAGCACAAGGTTCTCTTCAACGTCTTCAAACCAATGCTCTTCAATATCGTCCGGCCGGTCGTGCAGACAGTTCTCGAGAAGCAGATTCGAGACTCGTTCACAAAAGTCGATGCATTTGCATACAAGGTGTACAGTCAAGTCCAACGTGCCCAAGAGGACGTCAAAGAAGACCCCAGAAACGCTCGGAACGTCTACTCTCGCTACATTGACGCGACACGCCAGACGATTATGGAGAGGAAGCAGAAGGCCGAGCAAGTTGCTGAAGAACGTAAGACCAAGGTGCAGGCGACGGCCACTCACCACGACGCCCTCTTCAAGAACATCAAGTTGCCGGGTTTCGTCACCAACAAGGCGACGGAATACAAGGAGCTGGCCGCTCAGGGCGAGCGCTGGCAGAGTCCAGTCTTCGATATTGGCGGGGCTTCGCAGTCCAAGGACCTGCCCAAGCTTGAACCAGTCACCCGTAAGCCGCACACTACGGCCGAAAGCACGTTGAGGCAACGCTCTGAGGAACCTAACGGCCATCCTCTGACGTATGAGTCCCAATCCCAAGGCAAGGTCGAGGCTGTTGGCGACAGCGGTTTTACCAAGAAGGCCGATCAGGCCTTAGGAACTATGACAGGTCCTGGAGGATCACCGGCCCCTTCAGACGTTCGCACTGGTGCCTGATGACTGACAGGACGGAGAAGCAGAAACAGTATACCCATGTAATTTCTCAAGATCCTGTGTTCATATCGTTATCTCGCTTTTGACTCGGGGCTGTTATCCATGTGGAATATCGTAATGGAGACGACATGTTTGGAGTACACCACATGCAAAAGAACCTAATCTGATGAGTTACTGTATAATTAGTGTTAGACTCGCAAGAGATATTAGTTTTAATGTATTGTAAACCAGAATTAACCGTGTACTCCGCAATTTGCATGCAAGGGAAGGTATCGATAGTTTGAAAGTGAGAGTGTTGGGCCGAGGCTGCTGGACCTTCCCTTGCTTACTTGCAGAGCTTTGGCCCCATCTGGCCCAAAAGGGAAACCGCGGGCTGTGACACCCCAACGTGAAATCTACGAGTACCCAGGTATAATCTTACACCAAGTCAGATCTTCCTGACCTGGCTGCGGACCTGTGCTTCAATTCGGAGAACTCAGTTAATAGATATTTGCATCCACAGGCTGGAGCTGCATTCTTGTTCTCTTTCTCACCGTCCTTTTTTTTTTTTGACGAATTTATTTCAGTTCCTGCTTCCAGTTTCTCCCCTCCACACGAGTACAATTCGTCTCGGGGCTGCTCCAGCAGTTATCCTCCTCAATCGACCTCGAAACAATTGACAACTGCTACAGATACACCGAAGCCACCTAGCTATGCCTCCATCGCAAACAACCGCGGCGTCAACCGCGCCCTCCCGCAAGGCTTCGGGGCCGGTCCGCACCTACCTTCTCGCGTATAACGTCGTCGCCTTTGGCCTCTGGGCGACCTGCACCCTGCGAATGGCGTTGTTGGTCCCCATGCTGGCACCGATCGGCCATATCCCGGCCATTTTCACGCATCTGTTCTCGCCGTTGTTGACGGTAGCGCAATCGCTGGCGTTTTTGGAAATCGTGCATTCGGCCGTGGGCATCGTGCGGGCGCCCGTGTTCACCACGTTCCTGCAAGTGGCGAGTCGGTTCCTGGTCGTGTGGGGTGTCATGTTCCTGTTCCACGAGGGTTCGCGCTTTGTTGCCCCTGGTGAGGGCATCCTCGGAGGTGACTATGAGGGGATTGTTGGAAAGGGAGCGAGGCCAGGTCCCGGCACTCAGGTTGGGGACTGGGCGTTTCTGGGCTGTCTGGCTGCGTGGGGAATAACTGAGTGCATCAGATATGGATTCTTTGCCTTGCAGCTTTGGGGGAAGGGTGTGCCGAGATGGTGGACGTGGTTGAGGTGGGTTCAATCTACTGATCAGTGATCATCTGGTGGACTTGTTTTTCGGCTGACCTAAGCCAGATACAACACGTTCTACGTTCTCTATCCAATTGGAATCAGCAGCGAATGTGTCCTGATCTGGAAGGCCCTCAAGCCGGCGGCAGAATTGCATCCTCTATACCGGTGGTTCTTGATTGCGATGCTTGTGATCTACGTCCCAGGTAGGTTGCATTTGCATTGATGGCGTGAACACTTTTCGGGCGTCCATCTAAAAACATCCATTTAAAAACAAAAGGTACTGACAGTGTAAAATAGGCTCCTACATCCTGTACACACACATGATTGCGCAGAGAAGAAAGGTCCTGAGGGGGAAGAACAGAGTGGACTGAAATCGCGAAACAGCAAAGCGGCGAAACAGGAAATCTCGCAATCGAGCCGTTATAGACGGGCAGTTAGGAAGATACTCAACTTCAAGAAGACTCAGCAGCACTACATCTTCATGAGTTATGAGGCAGATGGTTGATTGGCCACCAGCAAAAATATATATACTGTACATAATAGCTGCCTGTATTGATTCAGGGTGACAGCTTGAGACTGGGATTGAAGAAAGCAGGCAATATCGTTAACGATGCGCACAGTCATAGCACTGAATCTTCAGGAGGAATCTCAGGGGTTCAGGTCAGTTCAATCGACCAAGAAATCGACATGATATGATTTACTACAATTCCCGCATAAGATCTCGAACAGCCTTGGAGGCAAACGCCTTGCGCTGACTTTCCGGTAGATCGGCGCTCATGTCTGGACCAGTACAAAATTAGTTTTCTATGAAACAAACTGCCGGGAGAGAATTCTAGTCAAAAACAAACCTTTAATAGCCCTCATCCTCATCATCAAAGCCTCCAGCTCCTCGACTTTCAGCTCTGCGTCATGTTCATTATGCTCGTCATCATCGTCGTCATCGTCATTATCACGACCGCCGTTCTGTATAGCGAATCTGAGACCCATCATTTCCCGCTCCAGCTCGTCGACTTCGAGCTTGAAGCCATCTTCATGATCATCATGCTCGTCTTCTGAGTGAAGGAAGTTGTCAAGGTCGTTATCGTTATCTTTATCTTTGTCTTTGGAGACAGCCCAATCGTGGGTCTCGAGGACTTCTCTTATGCGGCGCATGCCTTCGTATTCTGTTGTAGAATCCGTCCGTCAGTCACAGTTATGATTGTGAAAGGAAGTGTAACTTAGCAGAAGTGAAAGAAAATGAGTGGAAACGCACCTCCGAATTTATTCCTCTTCTCCTCATCCTTCTTATTATCTGTCTTCGGGTCCCAAGCCACGACCTCGAATCCGAACACGCCCATGTCATAGAGCTCGTCTTCCCACCATGTAGCGCCAAAGACTTCTTCATCATCCTTGATGAGTTCACCGTCCTCTGCTTCTTCTTCCTGCTGCTTTTTTCTTTGCTTGGTACCTGTTTTTTTCTCTCCCACGAGGACCAACAACCCCGGGACATCACCATTCTCTCCGCGCTCTTCTTCCGTTTGGCTCTTGACGTCGGCGATCATCTGGATGAGGTCCTTGAGGGCACGCACGTCTGCGCGTTCGGAGGCTGGCGTAGCAGCTGCAGCGGCAGAAGCAGTAGAAGACGCATACGCTTCCTTCGGGACAGCCGAACTCGGCGCATCCAGGTTCTGCACACAGATGACAATCGCGCCGATCGCGTCGCGGACGACGCGGGCTTCGGCGCTCAAGAATTCCGTTTTCCACTGCGCTGGAGTTGCGCTTGGATTCTGTTGTGCACCACCATCATCGCCATCATCACCATTATTAGAGGAACTCGAAGAGGAGGAGAGGGGGATCTCATCCACCCAAATCGGCACGTCAGCAGTATAGTACTTCGTCTGTATCCGCAGCGGCGCATGGGTCGTGTATCCGGCAAAGGAGGTCGTAAACGGTAGCTTGTTTGTATCCGCATCTGCATTATCCGCATTATTATCTGCAGCTGCATCTGCACCTGCAGGAGTTGCTGTTGTAACCTGCGGCGGCGCACTAACAGGGACACCAGTGAGCGAATGCAGAAGCGCAGGAATCGTGTTCTGCGCGTGCGTCGTAGGCGAGAGGATGAGCAGACGGCGTGGATTCGTGATGTGTTTCGGTTTCGGCCGATCCTGGCCTGCAGGAGGGGCAGCAGAAGCCTCTTTGGATTCTTGATGAGATGTCATGATTTTTCTTTTAATATCTGTATGTATGTATTGTCGATCTTCTGAGGAGTTCAGTTCAGTCCAGTTCAGTTCAGAAGATTATGTGCTGTAGACAGAAGAAATCGATTCGATCAGATCAGGAAATATCCATCCATCCATCCAACAAAGCGACCGGGAAAAAGTAACGATATCTTCATATTTTTTCCTGCAGGTACGAATTTCTTTTTGTCACCTCAGTCCCAGCTGAAGGCAGGAAGAAGCTCCTAGAGTAGAACCTAGAGGAATGGAGAGATATGCTGTGCTGGATTGGACGGAGTACGATTAAATGAATGAATGGCGGGGTGAGATGGACGGCGGGCCACAGCGGAGCTTGCAAGCTACGGCGCCCGCCAATCCGCGGAATATCCATAGCATACGCTGTTAGTCTGCTACGATACCTAGCATCTGGGAGATCCATACAGAAGAATATCTTCATATTTATCCCTCAATGGACGGTCAAAAAAAGTGAAAAAAAAATTTCTTTATCCCCATTCGCCATTTTGAGAAGACAAAAAAAATTCGTACCGCAAAGCACATAGAATAGTAGCCGAGATCCCTTCTCCCTGTGCGACAAAGACATTACCTCAGGAAAACACGGTTGCCCCTGGCCCGACAACCTTTGAGTCTGGAGGGGCTCATTCTTAGAAATATTGATTGAGACGGAATTTAGATCGTGAGAGAAGCAAAAAATTGTAAGAATTGGCCGAGGAAGCCGTGATCCGAGAGAGTTGAGTAACAGATCGAGAACTCCATCCTGTAGTATCCTATCCGCAAGAGTAGGTTGTTCATCCCCTCCGCTGGCCTCTAGCTCTGTTGACGGTGGCCTTTCCACGAGCCAAACCGACACCCCTGCCACGCTGGCCTCTGGTGCGGAACATGGGGGCGTTCCTGCAGTTGGGAGAATATTAGTGCTTGAACAGAACAGCTGGCAAGACAGGCCAAAATATTGCGTATCCTGCGCGAAGACGCTCCCGAAAATATAGAGAAAAGAACGGGACGAAAACTCGACATACCTCAGCATGTCCGGCACAATAAAGAATCGCACGTGGCTTCCACGAATGTAGACTTGATCCAAATGCGACACGCGGCCATCACGCGCCGTGACGGTTATATCCTTGAGTTGGACATTCATATTATCTTCAGCTGTATACGGGAAGAAGATGTCAGCACAGGTTCGAGAATATGTCATTTTCCACTAAAATTCACACGAAGCAAGGCGGGAGGGGAGGCCGGTGAAAGCAACTGCAGCCATAGTCGAGAGCCCAACGAGTATGACAATATGTAGAGGGTGAAACGGATGCATGCAACGGACCTTCAAGCAGCTTCCCTCGATACACCTGGCCGGACGTAATCTCCAACGTAACAACATGTCCCTGCGTGCAATCCAAACTTGTCAGCTTTCGAGTTCATGCCGGTCACAGTTGACCAAAAACCAAAGCCACAAAACCTCCAAAGGCAGAAAATATACGGGAAGAACAACACACCTGAGCTTCATTAAGAAGCTTGATCGGAATCCCGATCGTGCTGGCCTGTTTACCCATGATCGCAAGTTGTCGCGTGAAAGGATCAGTTCAAGTCAAGAGAGCGGTGAAATTAGAAGAAGAAGTTGGTGACGCGCGCTGGGAGAACGGTGTTGTCAGGATAATACCCAGAATCGTCGCTCTAAACACCCACGCGATAAAAGAAATCAAATGGCAGAGGCTGAATCCCTGCTGCTCTGGTTGCGGATGGAAAAGGTGAAGACAGCGGGATCGTGGGGCGGAGAGTTTTGCGGCTCTGCTGAAGCTTCCGACGCTGACAGTGGTAGGCACAGGCCGCAGGCCAGGTCAGTCCACTTTGGAAGCTTCGTCGAAGCTTCCTCAGCATTAGCCAGGCCGTTCAATTAAATACAATCAATCAATTAAAACAGGTTTCGCTCGTTCACTTTACAAAGAAGAAATACTCCGAATATTACACCCTGTATATATATTTCCTATAATCAGCGCTACATTATAGTCTTCATCTTTCCAATCTAGTTCTTTCTCCAGTTGCACCTCCGCGATGCGCTCCGACGGCAGATCGATAATGTTGTGATTTTCTACAAAACTACAACCTTGCGAAACCTCTCGAAATGGCGCCTATATTCAATTCGAATCTCCATGCTTTCAATCTCACTGTATCCACTCTCCTGAAAAATCCCTCCCATCTCATACCGAACCTCACCATCTCGACCTTTCTCGACCTCCCTGAACAGTTGGGTCCGCATCTCTACCCACAGCAGCAGCAGCAGCAAATCTCATCATCTTCTTCTACATCCTCCTCATCCTCCTCTCCCAAGAAACGACAGCATCCAACAATCCGCGCCCTAGTCCTCGACAAGGACAACACGCTCTGTCCCCCCAAAACAATCGATTTCCCTAAACCTTACCTCCACAAGCTCGAAAGCCTGCGCACCTCACCCACCTCTCCCTTCAACCTGTCGCACAACCCCAATGGAATCCTCATCGTGTCCAACACGGCGGGGAGTAGACCCGATTCCGCGATCTACGAGGCAGAAGCGCGCCATCTGGAGGAGAAGCTGGCATCGCTCCAGATTCCGGTGTTCCGCGTCCCGCGCGGCGCGAGGAGAAAGCCCTTCTGCAGCGCAGAGGTACTAGCCTGGTTCCGGGAGCGCGGGGTCGTCGAGCGCGCAGACGAGATCGCCGTCGTGGGCGATAGAATTGGGACGGACGTGTTGCTGGCGGCAGAGATGGGCGCGTGGAGCGTATGGTGCAAGGATGGCGTGAAGCATGGAATCGGCGCGGATGCCGGGAGGGAGAACATGGATTATAGAGGGTTCCTGGCGAAGATGGAGGTCGTCATGGAGAAATACCTCCGTGAAACCAGGGGTCTGAAAGCACGAGTACCTAAGGGGTGGGAAGAGACTTGAATCAAAGCAAAGCAAAACAAAAGCGGACCTGGGTCAATTTGAGAATTCAGGATGATGACGAAGAGGCGCCAACCGTTTGGCGAACAAAAGAGGAAAAAAAAAAGAAAGGAAGGAAAAGAACAAGAGAAAGAGAGGATAAGCACCAGGTTAATCCCCTCGTTGGAAAGTAGTATGCCTGCCTCATCGTACAAGAAGACAAAGACATCAGAAAATTGGTGGCTCAGAGGGTGTTCACCAAAGCAAGCAATGCCCTTGCTAATTTTCTCACTGTGGACAACCAACAACGACATGCGGTATGGGATGTCAACAGTCTTTGCTACTGTCGACCGCAAAACCTGCATAGACATTGACATGGATAGATGTGGATGCATTGAAGAGCTTCAAGAGCACCCACTTACATTCGGAGATACCAATCTATACTTGCATAAGAGCGTCGTGTCTGCAGACAATGTTTGCAGCAAGTCAAATCCTGGTTTGATCTTTGCTTCATTTGCTCACGCGAAACTATTTTAAAGTGCTATACCCAAAACACACGTTTCCTTGTCTCAGCAGCAAGGAGCTGTAGTAGTAGCAGTTATGCATATGCTCAGTCTGAATGCCACCAGGAAAGTTAAGGGTATCCAAATCTGTCTGGCTCGCACCTGGTTCCGGAGAGCAAGCTCTTAGAAAAATATGTCAATCTTATATAATATAGATTTTTGGAATGGCCCCTCGTTCACCAGACCCAAATACAGTGCAAAATCTTAGTCGGTGCCTAAACCGACTTTCTCGCATGCTCACATCAAGTAAGTTTCCCAAAGTTTCCAAAAAGAGAAAACAGAAGAAGAATCAAAAATCAAATGCGAAGCAAGAAGTTGGGAGAATGAAAGGGAGAAAAATCAATAAAAGTCATTGTAGCAGCCTCGAGAAAAACCAGAAGAGTAAAAAATGAATCATGAGAAACAAAAGACTACAGAGCCTGCCGTAGAAAACTAAATATTATACAAGCAAACGAAGGGGGAAAGTTCAAAAAAAAAAAGAGAGAAAAAAAAAAGGTCGGCAGGTGAGTTAAACGTGCCCAACCATGTAATCCATGCCAGGTACCCTGTCCCGGCAATCAAGCCCTGAACGATGCGATTGGTCAAGTAGCCCGCGCAAGTCCATGACCAGTCCAAGATCGCAGTCAGGGATCCCGTTGAAATGACTAAAAATGTGTAGATATGTGTAGATAGAAAAGCAAGAATATCCCATCCTACAGACGCCACTCACCAGTAGCCAGCAAGTCCACAAGGAACGCCTCATGTGTTGGGTGCTGGCGTATACCAACGGAAAGTCCATATTTAATCAAGCTCACGTCGAAGTTGGGTCAATCATGTCGTAGGGAACCACACCAGGAAAGTCCCCGTTCGTGTTGGATGACGGGTCCGGCATGCCATGCATTGGGAAATCAAAAGTCGTGGCCTCCATTCCCGTCGGGGTAGCCATAGGGAAGTTGTCGAGGTTATGCTTCGAGTACATCTCGCTCAGCATTAATCCATCTTCCGAGAGGCCGGTTGGTTGTTCACCACCAAACGAGAACATGTCTGCTGAGCCCGTGCCGTGCATCGTTGACAACGGCGGCGACTGATCAGCAATCAAGGGGTCTGCATGGCTCACATTGGGCATCGAAGTCGCCGGCTGGCCCATCACCGTGGGCGAAGCAAATGGAACGTTATATTGGCTTCCAGAGTTCGTCACCATAGGAATCGTCTCAGAGTGAGGTGCCGATGTGAAAAAAGAGGGGCTGGCATAATCCGAAATCGCGCCTGCGGACATCGGGTAATTCCCTGCATCCATCCCATATGAAATACAAGTGGTGTCGATTCGGAGATTGTTTGGCAGCCCCTGCGTGACCTGATGCTGAGGGACCGGTGCAAAGACCCCCGGATTCGCGGTGAGCTGAGACACCGGCTGTTGCATTTGGAACGGAGCCCCAGGATTCTGCACAACCGAGAAATCCACGGCAGCCGGGACTGACCGACTGCGCTGACGCTTGTGACCACGCTGCATGAGGTTAACGTCGAGGTGATTATTCTGATACATCCCTACTTGAGCCAAGGGGAATTGGTTCGGTTGGGATGCGGGTCGGTGGATGCCACGTGGCGGTGAGACAGGGGTGGATGCAGCGTAGTTGTTGAATGCCAACCGGTTCTGGAACGCTTCCAGAGAGACGAGCTTTGCTAGCTGCATACTGAGAACTTTGGGAGGACCTCCCAGGTGGTGGATCAGAACACGACTGGCCTGTTGGTCTTCGGTGAAGTCCCCGCATTGGTAGAAGCCACCCGAATTAGAAGAATCCATGTAGAAAAGCGGCGGGCGATTCAACTCCACCAGCAGCCCGGCCGGCCGTGCTGGCGCTCCGTTCAGGTTGGGGTTCTGCTCGCCCGATTCCAGAGTGATATTCTTGATGAAAGAGAAAGGATACTCGATCTTATATCCGGCCGAATCGTTGTTGATGTAATAGGTCATGGTGGCCTTCTCGGGGGAATAAAAGATGACGAGGTCCATTGCATTCTGTCCGACACGGCGCCAGCTGCCGATGCTCAGAGAGTGGCATGTAAAGTGATGGATGACTAGGAGAGGTCAGCCAAGCCGGTTCGTCGCTCTTCATAGGAAAAGCTATCGATTGAATTCCTCTGACTCACCAATCTTGCCCGAGTGGCTAGACTCGCTGTTATAGCCACCATTGGATCCGTATCCGCCCAAACCACTCGTCCGACCGAACAGATCTCTACCGCCAGGTTTGTTCGGGTCAAACTGCATGGCCAGGTATTGACGCATGGACTCTGGGATTGAATCACAGTCCTCCCCAGTCTCGATGCTCTTCTTGGCGATCATCTTAATTTTCGCTCGCCTAGACAGCAGTCAGCCAGTGGCCGCATAAGAGAGCAGCCAGGAACAGGATAGAGAAATGGTCGTTGATCACTACAAACCTATTCTGAAACCAGATCTGCACGGATCGTTCCGTCATGTTAATTTCCTGAGCAATTCTTTCCCGCACCGCAGCCGTCGGGGTGGGGTTCTTGTTGAATTCGAGTTCCAGGGTAACCAATTGGTCCTGAGTCGCCCGCTGGCGTTTCTGATTCTTCTGTTGCTGAGTCAGGGTGCTTTTGCGCTGGGGGCGGCGAGATGTAGATGTCTGGGCCGGTGGGTTGGCCGGTGTACTGGTGGTCGAAGGGGATGGGGTCGAGTTGGTAGGAGTAGCCGCTGTTGTCGACGAGGTCGAGGTCGACGTGGTCGACGCGGCAGGATTGTCTGTCGAAGACATGGCTGGAAATGTTATCGAAGAGGTGAGAGAAACGAAACGCCGGCTCGATCAGACGGGGCTGTATTCAAAGTCCGGCGAATTGGTGCGATCCGGCCGACGCGAAATGGTGTGCGAAAAAAAAAAAAAGAAGTCGTCAAATCGTATCTCTCTTGATCGAAGTCGCCTCAGGCGCGTGGACGAAGAGAGACGAGGAGAAAAACAGTCGGGTTGAAAATAAGAGAAGCGCCCCAGCGCTCCGTCCGACAAGTAGGGTAGGAAAGGATCTCTCTGGTGACAAGCCGAGGACTGCTGAGAGCCGGTGCCCGAGCGAAGTCAAAAGCTGGCCAAGGCAGCTTGGTTCGGGATTCGAAAAGCGACACGGTGTCGGCAAGTTGAGTCTGGAGAGACTGAACTTGGAAAAAGATATGTAGTCGAGGGAGCGACCAGTCAAAAGCCCGTCAGGCAGGCAAGGCGAGAAAAACGTCAACGGAAGGGACCGTGTGGGATTGGAGAAAAAGGGAGCCGAAGGAGCGGTATGGACGCCGTAAAGGAGTGGAACGGACGATCCAGAGAGGCAACAAAACAAGGAAAAGTAAACGAAAGAAATGGAGGTGATGATAGGAAATAGGTGCGGACAGCAGCAATGGGCGAGGAGGGAGGGATGGGGGAGGAAGAGAGGGAAGGGAGAAGCGCACACAGGTGGACTGGCAGGCAGACTGCCTGGCACTCTGAGACGGGATGGAGGCCGGGACGCGCAGTGTCGACCACTCGGAAGGGCCAGCGGCCGTGTTGGGCAGGGCAGCGAAGGCGGAAGCAGCCCAGCCAAGGGGCCAGCACAGGCAGAGGACAAGCAGACAAGCAGACAAGCAGACAAGCATCAGGCGGTTCCTGCGCCAGCACATGCAGGCTGTGGCACTGGCAGGTGGCACCCTGGCAGGCTGGCACCGTTCCTGACTCTGACTCTGGCTCTGCACCGCCAGCGAGTCGCTTCGTTGACTCCGTCAGGCCCGGAGAAACGGGCCATTGCCCAGTCCGACTGTCACTGGCGCCAGGTGGATCGGCAGTGGACGTGGTGAGTGGTGCGTTGGCTGGTGTCATGCCCACATTCCAGCTTCCAACTTCCTCCCCGTGTGTGGGCTCGGTGGGCTCACTGCACGAGGCTGCGCTAGCCGAGCTGGGAAGGCACCAATCCGCGGACAGCCGTTGCTGCCGTGGACTCTGGAAGGCAGGAACGGGCCCGATCTCCTGGCTGACAGCTCCGACTCTGGAAAACCTGCTGAACCGTCCAATCAGGGGCCATTGCTCGCTCGTCTGAAGCGGAACGTTTCCTTCTCCGCAGCTCGGAGCCTGCATCGTCAGTTTCAGAATGTAGTGCCGGTCTAGGCAAATCTCTCCCGAAGTGACGCGACGCCACAAGGAAGCTTCCCTGGAAGCTTCCTCTGGATCCTCTCCCATGACATCAGCCACAAAGAGTAGACGCTATTACTAAAGTCTCCTCCTAGTCTGTATCCCTCTTCACCACCAGATGTCCCATGGTCACTACTCCGTATTCTCTATCTACTCCGTATACTCCGCTCCGTACGCATCAAGGAGCCGCAGAAACACCTGTCTAACGGTCAAACTCGAATCGTCAATCAGTCATATGCATCCGTGTACAAGGGCGACTATCGCAGCTGCCCTGTACAGATAAAAAACATCGTCACTCCGATGAAGTAAAGGCTGTACTGGGCACCTTGCCATGATCAAAGAGCACCTTTCCATATGGGCACAAGTCTGGATTCCAGAAACATTAACGACCACTGTTGGCGGGTCACCCGCTTGATGCACTTCATACCAAGAGAACAATAGGGGTCATTCCAATTGTGAGTAGATTTCCCTTTTGACAGCACAATAGCGCTTTTCCGTCCTTTCCAATGGAATAGACGAACCTCGAATCATTATTGCGGGAGCATCACCCATTGGAAGGATAGCTCTGTCATTGTTCTGATAGAGCTCCCTGCTCACCTGAACAAAGTTAAGTACCTCATTGTCTTAACTTTCCCTGCTTTGTGGAACAGCGCATCAGAGGGTATCGTGGCTTGCGGATCGGTCTGACTTGGCACACGGCACGCCAGGACGGCGGACGCAGAGCATGTTTTGGAGAATAATCCGTACTCCATACTCCATACAGTTGGTGCTTTTCATCCCGCCAAACACGCGTGAGCCATCTCTTAGTGGATGACTATGTGAGTCCGGTCCAGACTCGTCACTCCAGACCCCGAAGACCGGGGGTCAGGATCAGATCGTGTCTGCTAGCTGGACCGTGCACGTCGATGATTTCATTCTTTTATTCTCTGGGGTCTGCACATGCTTTTCAACATCTTCAGTCTCTTTATTCTCTTGCTGAGCAACCTCCTTGCCAGAGATGCAGTGCAGTAATAGCAGACACAGACCAGTCAGTATCCTACGAGTGTAAGGCAGGTAATACCTCCTGCCAAGGGTGAGTCGTTACACATGCGCCCTTCCTCCAGAGGACGAAATCACGGGATGAATCCGATATGACGAAGCAGTGCGGCCAGCAGGCGAGTCGAATCAGGCTGTAGCCGCTGTCAGCACTACCTGCTCGGGAATAACTACCTAGAACGTTTAGGTAGGTACGGAGTACGGAGTAGGTATGTACTTCTTAGCCCCTTGCCGCGGAGTTATTCCGCATGAACCTTCAGGCCTACCTCTTCAGCATCCATCCAGATTTCGAATTATCGCGATAAGGTTGAGCGGTGGCCCCCAAATCTTGTCGGGTGTCGGGTGTCGGGAGTCCCTGCTCCCTGCATAGAGCTCTGACACGTGGGTTAGGGGATGACATCTACCTAGGCACTCCGTACATAGTCTCCAAGGAAGAAGTTCCTGAGGAGATGGCAGCAGTCGTAAACTGCTGTTATTCCTCTGTATGTAAGTTAATCTGGAACTGAACACAACCTTGGCTTTTTTTTTTATGTCAATTGTCGACACGTCGCAGATGTCGCAGAAAAGCAGAGGTCTGGAAAACTGGAGCCAGCGATCATAGCAGGCCTCCATCATGAAATCCCATCACGGGACAGGTACCTAGACACCTAGGTATCAGTGTATCGTGTATCACCATCTGAGGTGCCTACTCTTGAGCTACCTTAGTTACCTACCTAGGTACCTCGGTACCTACGTATTACCTACCTAGGCAGTTGAAACTTTGAAACTGGGAAATTTGAAACGTGAAACTTGCACAAGGTTCAACATCGGCTTACCTATTACGGGTTAGCGTCAGGAACCTGATCGGATCGGGTTGTGTGCACGTCACGTTGTCCTGTCTGGGGATTGCTGGCAGATGATTGGGCAATTGCCCCTGGCAGCGGAGTAATGCTGTCCTGTCCGTGGACCGTCAGATCAGATGACATGACAGAAGGAGGTTGAGTTGAGAGAGAGAAAACAAAAGCAAGGTAAAGCAAGTCATGAAACGAAACGAAACGAAATCCTGCTTGAGTTGAGCAGAAGTTAAAGCTTAGGTAAAGGTTAGCTGCCCCAGCTAGCTAGCTAGAACTCAGAAAGAAGCGCCTCCAATTCTATCTAGGTCTAGGTTTACATAGGAGAAGGGCTAGGTAGGTAGGTAGGTAGGTAGGTAGGTAAATACTGCGAGCTGTCAGCAACCATCCTAAGAAGAAGCTCTCCCTCCCGAGTACTTCTGTGGACCTCAGTAATAATAACGAAGTCTCCTACTCATGTACTGTACTCCGTACTTCGTAGTCTTCAAGAGCCAGCGCATAGATAGTTACCTACTTACTGAATCGGTAGATTCTATTATGCCGTCAAGGACTCAGGGTCTAGACTCGCAGAGGTACCTAGGTACTCAGGGTCCAGGGTCCAGGCTCCATCCATCCAGCCGGAACGGGCGGGGGGATAATAATTAAGAGGTGGGGTTTGTTTCCATCTGGGTATATGTTGCTGGGCCTTGGCGCTGGAGCTGGAGCCTCCAGGCTGGTAAGCGGGTACCTAGGTAGGTACCTAAGGTAGGTATGTACCTGGCAGTGGAACATGACAGCCGGGATGAATTATTTACTGGATCTCCAGTCGGGACGGGGGACAATAATGAAGTGAGGGGTTTGTTTCCATCTGGGTATGTTGCTGGCGCTGCTGCCGGTACCTAGGTCTCGAAGGTAGGTAGGTAGGTACCTGGCAGTGGAATACGGAATAGACTGCACTGCATACATACTGTAATCAATCCAGCGGGGATTATCGTCCATAGTTTTACCTAGTCCTAGCCCTAGCGTCCTACAAGGCGATGAAACAGAAGAAGGTTGAAACGCGAACCCTGCTCCCTCCTTGTCATTTGCGTTATGTCCCTTGCGGGGGTTTCTCGTCACATTGGATGGACCAGACAACAAGGGTAGACTTAAAAAAAATTCTCCGTACATTCCGAAACAGACTACAGCTTTTGGTTCTTTGGAACCGTTAGGTACCCGTTCCACGGCTGGGTTGGTCCGGACGATCAGGTACAACTTATATAACCTATAACCTTGGAACGTAAATCCCGTCCGGGTACGGCGGAATGGACCCGACACGTCTAGACCATGCCGTCTAGGCTCTGACAGGATCAATTATTTGCTCGCGCTGTGCTGTCTGTCTTCCGTCCTCTTGCTCAACCCCAATTTCTTGAACAAGACAGACATGCTTCTAAAGTAAGCACTGTATGTATGTACTGTACTTGTACTGTACAACGACACCAGATGGATGGGAATATGTTCATCATGCTCAGTATCCATTCATTCATACGTACATCGTATATATCATATATCACCCTGATTATGTCCATCACAGGGAGACACTGTACTGGACTGATTGATCGCTGTCAGTCGACCAGTCGATCAATCGATCCGTTGGGTATCAACAATAACATCAGAGGATATCATGGCCAATCATAACTGTGCAGATAAAAAAAACATCAAGCATGGCCAATAGAAAAGAAATTCTTGGCCCGTGAATGCAATGCAATGCCACCCATACCCGCCCAATGCAAAAATGTGACAGTATACTTTTTTGAAGCAGGAAAAGAACATCCCGGAAAACAGGCCTCAGGGGGTCACCTCAACTCCTGCCCCCTCTTAATCGCGCCAAACCTCTTGCTAAACAAATCATGAATGTCGAGAGAGCGGCGACCGCCACCAGGGCTAGTAAGGCCGGCCTCTTCGTCCACGCCACCACCAGCGTAGGTGTGTAGTTCGACCTCATCCAACTGCACATCCCCAGAAACAGTCTTGGTCATCACGCGCGGTCGGTTGAGAAGCTCCTGCACTTCCTTTTCCCGGGCAGCCATCTCCGCCTCTTCCCTTGCAATCTCCAAGCTGGACTTCTTCTTCCCATAATCCCACCCTTGCTGCAGCTCCGACGCGGCCGCTTCTTCGAACCGCTTGCGGATCTCAAGGTCCTGCTCGAACTCTTGGAAGATGTCCACATCGGTAGGGAACAGTGTCGCACGGATCGTGCTCACTGTCGTCTCGAACAGAACCACCGTGACAACGATGAGCAAGAGAACAACCCAGAATGCTAAATCTCGCCCTATTCGGTCAAGGAAATTGCCATGAACGTCGTAAATGCTCTTGCCTTCTTTGCTATCATTGTAACGGGACGACAGAATGACATTCCAGAGAAACCAGCCACCGATGGACACAAACATGACCAGCGCCGATAGAATCGACCTGTTGTGGATTTCCAGGCACTGCAGCTTGACATTGATGATGATCACACATGCAGTAAATGTGAGAAGTCCCAAGGGGTAGACGGTGTTGTCCATGCTGATGATGGCTTCCCCGAAGAGACCAAGCATGGTGAAGAACACGATCATCGCCTCGCAGACCGCCATGAAGGCCCAGCCCAGGTATATCCTGATGTTGAAACCCCCATGCCGCTGGCCCTTCGTGTAGAGCTCCGGGACAGCAAGAAGGGTCGACGCAGAAAGATCCTTCTCAAATATCCCCAGAAAGATGACCGCTAGGGACGTAAAAAGGGTATTGAACATGCTCAATCCCCACGGCTCATACAAGCTCGTACCCGTGTAGCCGTTCCAGCGCTGATACAGAGCTTGCGTAAGATAGAAGAGTGTCTCCTTCCAGAAAGTCCCAAGGGTGTACTTGCAAACTCGGATATAGTTCCAACGACCATGGACAAGAAGTAGCTTGAGAAGAAATCTAAACTGCGCAATCGAGTAGTCAGAGATCCTGGCTGCTTGCATCCCTTCCTTGCCAGTAATGCCGATGCCGACATGAGCTTCCTGGATCATGGCGATGTCGTTTGCACCGTCGCCAATGGCCAGTGTGATGGCGTCACTGAGTTGCTTCCGAACCGATCTCACCAGGAACGCCTTTTGTTTGGGACTAGCACGACAGCAGATCACCGAGTCGACCAGAATGGCCAGGTTGAAAAAGCGCGCCATCAAGATCTCGTCTGATTCAATGAAGGACAAAGTCTGGCCATCCACCACTACAACCGAGTGGGCAACCTTGCCCTTTTTGATATTCGCAGTCAACGTGATGATGGACTGCTCAACTTGCCCTGTCTCATGGTCAAGAATGACGACTTCAGAGTAGTCCTTGACGAGTCGGCAGGAGTGGCCGATATTAATGGCCGTCTCCCGTTTGTCGCCCGTGAGCATCCAAAGCTTGATGTTAGCACGCCTCAGTTTATCAATCGCCTCAGGGACGCCCTTTTGAAGCTTGTCCTCGATAGCCGTAGCACCGACCAGCTCCAGCTGTGTTTCGATTTGCTCACCAACTCTCTCGATCTTCTCCTGCCGGTCTACCAGACTGGTGGCGGCCTCTTGATATGCCTTCTTCCAGTCTCTATACGTGGCCTCGTCGATGAAGCGATAAGCGTACATGAGCGTGCGCAAGCCCTCGGTTGCAAAGTCATTCAGATGTTGAAAGCACCTCTCAAAGACGGCTTGCTCGTCTAACACCAGGGCCTCGTCGACCAAGTCACCTTCGTCTTCTTGGAATGAAGGCCTTCCATCGGAGAGGGCAGTGGAGTGTCGGCTGAACTGAGCGGATGGCCGCGGACTGTAGTGCTCACTTCCATTGTCCCTCGTCAAAATTCCACCGTCGGTTTCCCGATCTTTGAGCCATAGATCGATGCTACGCCTCAAAGACTCCTGTTTCCCTGAGACGCTCGACCGTCTCAGAGAGAAACTGGGACGACTCACGCTGGTTGGACTCTGGAGCCCACTGCTTCGCCTCATCACCTCGATTGCTTCTTCTGTCTTGCGTTTGCTGGCCCTTCTCTCGATTTCACCCGCCTTCTCATGAGCAAGTGAAGCTTGTCTGAGGAGCTTCATAATGGTGGAATCGGCACCTTTGCAGAAGAGGCAGATCCGTTGGTCTGGCATTCGGATGATAACCGACATTCTCTTTCGTGAGCTGCTGAATTCAATCACGTCCAGAATCTCATAGACTTCGTCAACGGGAGCATCGTCCGGCCCTAATGGGAAGGTTCGCACGGTCAGGCTGTTGGGCTGTCTGTCCACGACCAGATAACCCAGCTCTTGCGCGGCCTGCACCAAAGCCAGCTCATCAGGTGACGCAGCTTGGAATGAGATTTCCCCTGTCTCATCACGCTCCGGAAGACATGTGTGGCAAAGAGCCATGGACAAAATAAAGAACTTAACCCTACGAGCGAAGAGGGTATGAGGCTTGCGCTGGATATACTCCAACATTTGTGTCGTATTGCCTCCATGGAATGGCCTCCCCCGGTTGGTTGACTTAGGTACTGCCAAGTGACCAGAAAGATCCATGTTCGCAGAGGCAGTGGACATCCGCACAGAGGAAGGTCGATTGGTGTCATCCGCATAAGATTTGCGACGCATTGCTTTCTTCCCCTTGGTGCTGCGTTTCTTGTGAATCAGCCGTTGCCGATCGCCTTCCCGAGCCGCCTCTTCCCGCAGATCGGTGTCATGCAGCCATGCCGTCCCAGCAACACTCATCCTCCGGAATCGCATACTGTTGTTGGTCAGCGTGCCCGTCTTGTCGGAAAATATGTAGCTGATTTGTCCAAGTTCCTCATTGATCGTAGACGTCCGGGCCTCGAGCGGAGTATCGGACTCCTCATCATACATGTCGATATCGTTCAAGAGAAACATCTGGGCGACCTTGACGATTTCCAGACTGACGTAGAGCGAGATCGGAATCAGAGTGTTGAACATGATCAAGAACGACGTGAAAACGTCGCCGATCGGGACGTGAGCTTTTATCAGATACCACGATTTTCGCTCGACCTCCTTTGACCAGAACTTGTAGGCGATTGTACAGGCAGTAGCTAGAATGAAGACAATTCCGACGATGATCATGACCACGTAGTTGACTTCGGACTGCAGTGCAGGACGTTTGATCCGAGGATTCTTATTCGCATTCATGCGTATCTTGCATTCCTCACCGGTGTAGATCACCATGGCAAAGGCACGTTCCGTGTTACGCAGGACGCTTCCCCGATACACGATTTGATTGTTGGTCAGCGGAAGCATATCCCCACCCACGGTGACGTTTCCTTCAAACTTGTACAGATCGATATTCGGATCCTCCACCGTGAATCGAATGGAATTCTGTTGGCAGATATCTTCGGCTGTCGCACACACCTTTGCTACTGATTGACACGGCTGCTTGGTCTTGAGGTTGGTCTCGCCATCAAGTGCCATCGTTTCAATGTATGCAATGCCGTTTGGACCATCAGCGTGGAGCAGGACGATGTCTGCGGGTACAGGTTGATCGCGCTCGAGCTTGATAACATCGCCCACTTTGATATCCCGCCATTTGACAGCAACCCAATAGCTCTCATCGATCGAATCCTCGTCATCCACCGCGGATTTTGAGCGGGATTCTTGTCCACTCCCTGGTCGCAGAACATAGGCATACCGGTTGTTTTCTTCTTTATCTAAACGATGGCGACGCCAATCATCGAAGCCTTCTTTGCCCATGGAGATGCCGACAAAAATCATAAGGGGAACAATGGTCGTAAAGGTACCGGTCGTACTCAGTCCGGGAATCATCTGCAAGATGGATACAATGAGGAAATAGAAATTGGCAAGTTTGGAAAACTGGGCGACAAGCTGTCGAGGGAAGAAACTCCAAACACTATATCGGCTGGACCGAATGGAATTGTTGATATAATGTTTGCCGGTTCTCTCATCGATAAGTGCCTCCGTGCGGTTGACGTCGAGATCAATTTGACGGCCGGCTTTGCTTGGCGGAATATCTCGTATTCGAAAAACGGTCTTCCGAACGGTCTCCATAAAGGCCCAGAGCCGTGCGAACGCTATTGCAGAGGCAGCATTCGCGTGCAATCGATTTCGACGAGCTGTGAACGAGGAAATATACTTGAGCGGCGTAGAATCCGAGTAGACCACTGAGTCAGCCTCTCCTTGCGAGTTGGATTCGGGCGTTATTACGGGCTGAATGGTATCTTGGACCTGCTCTTTAGATACGGTCCCTTTCTCCTCTGCCCTACCCGAAGGATGTGCAGGTTGGCTCGGACCCATCTCAATGACTTGATCTCCATTTTCTTCAGACTGCGGCAGCATATTCTTTGTGAACAGGGTTCTTCGAAGCGAGTAACCGCGATTTCGAGATCGGGAACGAGTGGAGGCAGCGCTCTGGGGCGACAGAGGAGAGAGAGCAGAACTCAGCGGAACCGTTGTCATGTCGTCATCTGTCCCAGGAGACCTGCTGAGCGGGCTTGAGGCGCGTTTCACTACTGAAGTATCGATCGTCAGTCCTCGAGAGCCAGGCCGCCGGTCGAAGCCAATGTTTTGCGGCGTTCCGCTTAGCCCTTCCTGAACCCGGTCAAGGTCAGCTGAAAACCGGACCTTTGGGTGGGAAGTTCTGTTAAGAGAAGGGTCGGGGATTCCACCAGATGAGGGACTCGACGGACGTCCATCATTGGATTGCTCCTGCTGAACTCGTTCACCAGGACCATTTCCTGATGTCCTCCCCGCTATCGAAGAATTCTGAGCATCGCTGCTGGGTCTTGAGATCTCCCCGTGCGGGGATTGACTCGCTCCTTGACTCGTCTGGCCATCTTCCCCTGTCATCTCGACCACGTCGCCTCGAATACAGCCCCGTCAACTGAACTTTCAGTTTCGGTTTCTTTCTTCTTGCCTCCAACCGTGTGATAGTGTTGAGATCGGCTTTTCGTCAAGAGTCACGCGCTTGGCTACTGTCGAATCAAGATTCGCAAATCGAACATCCGTCATCCGAATGAGGGCGAACAGAACGCTTCAACATATAGGTACTCTTTTGGTTGGGATCTATCTCCGCGTATCGACGTCGCAAGACGGGCCACGCTCATGTGTTGATGGCCTCGATGATAACACGTTGACTGGAACAAGTGGATCTTGTGATACGCAGCAAATATACACGACTGAAAAGGATGACATGAGCGGCGTATAATCGTGAACCATCAAAGACTCCAAGCAGAAAGCGTTAACAAGCCACGTGATGAGCGTAGTTTGAAGCAAGGAAAAAGAAGGTGCAGCGTCGTCGCGGAACGGTGGCCACTGGCCGAAACTAGACATTAAACCGCCGCAGACATTTAAGTTATTCTTGCCGAGGCAACCAAACGAATTGGATACGTTAGTAAAGCCACCAAAAGACTTTCAGCAGCGTCCAGGAGCTGCGGCGGTGTGGTGTGGACGAAGTGGGTGGGTTAGAGGTTGTCAAGATGTTGGCAGGTGACTAGAAGAATGCTGCAGCCTGCAGGTGTCGCTAATAATATTAACCACTGCTGTCTCAGATATCTATGGGGCTTACGTTTGCGGCAGCAAGGCCGAGCCCGCTCGGGGATTCGGGGGCCACAGCCGGCTGCGGAGGAAGCTCCTAGCAAACTTGGATCATGCCTACCGCCTACCTGGAAGGTTAGGTAGTGAGGGCAACTGCTCAGTAAAATTTCGGTTAAAACCCACTGACATCCACGGATGAGACCTGTAACGCTGGTGAGGAACCATCTCCCCCGCGAACCTAATTGTCAGAAATTTTCAATCTTGTGCAAGCGATAGGCTCTGGGTATCTTATCGGAGCGTGGCGTTGTTGCCAACTTGCCACGGACCATGGCATGTGTGGCCAAGAGGGCTTGACACAGCCTCCTGGCCCTGGGGGTGTTCCTGTCAAGTCGAGTCGTGGGCAACAGACAGGGACGTGTGCGACAGACACCGCCTTTTGCGGCTGATAGGCAAGAATGATGTAACTTGGAAGGAACAGATGGATGATCCTTCGTCCTTACATCATGGCAACGATGGGGCTGGTGGCTGCTTATCCGTATCGTGGCGATCAGCCTAAGCCCCACCACTTTAGCGTTTAGCGTGGCCGTCCAGCTGCCCATACCCTGCCATTTGGGCCTTTGGCAGGTAATAATTAGCGTGTCTAGTTAAATCCTACCTCGCAGTGGCAGTCCTCGAGGTGAGGAGAGTAAACATTATTATTTGTCAGGTACGGAGTACATTACACACCGACTGAAGTACGAAGTACTTTATGTGGGACAATTCGAAGGATATACAGAAAGCTACCTAGGCAACTCACGCTTACTGTCAGCCTGATTCTGTTTATGCAACAACATACGGAGTAGCATACTGGTACTGTGTTGCCCATGGCATCTAACGACCAGGTGACTGCTAATCATAATCATCATATACGGAGTATAATAGTTGGCATAACAATACGTTTTTTTTCTTGCTTCTCAACACCGCCACTGGTCCTCCCATATACACTCCTCCTTGTTCCGTCTTTGGCAACTGCCGTTTACACAGACACAAAGAAAATCATGACAACTGTAAAAGGTCGTTAGCACGCCAGGACGCGCTGCTTATTGTCTTGTTCAATATCTGCGCGGGGGAGGAGGCGCCTGTCCATATCCAGGTTGCTGTGGCGGGTAGTATCCGCCCGGTGGAGGTTGTCCATAAGGAGCCTGCCCTGCGGGTGGTTGACCGTAACCTCCGTACGGCTGCCCATAACCTTGCGGGCCGTAATTAGGTTGTCCGTAGCTCTGCTGTGGAGGATACCCGCCCTGGTTGTGCCCATATGCTGCCTGGTTTTGAGCATATGCCCCTTGGTTGTAACCGCCATACTGGCCGGGAGGAGGAGGAGGCGGACCGCCCGCACGTCCAGAGGACTTTTCGTCCTTGGTGTCGTATGACGAGTCAATCGCACCAAGCATGACCTTGGCCACCTATACGACGCATCAGCAGAGATCTCTACGGTTTCAGAACGAATGATTTGCGCTTACCCAGAGCTCTCTGGTGAGATGTACCGGAGGGTTAGCTCGGGACATCTCGTCCTGTTCAACCTCGAAATCTAATTGAAAGTTAGAAACATGAATCTCCCGTCCTTATCCAGTCAGACCTACTTGAAGTGCAGTCAATGAAATTCCCGATGCTGGGATCTTCGTCGAGCTTGCTGAGGAATTCTCGCGCATGCAGGTCCGTACCGACTTGCGTAAATTGGAACGAGATTGCTCCACGACCATATCGTGTGCGAGACAGTTCGTCAACGGCGAATCGAATTGCGTCCGCAACAGTGTTGTGAGGTTCACCAGCAGGCTGTCCATCCGTGATAGTGATAACAAGGACCGGCTTCTCCAGTCGACCAGCCCTCGCGGGACCAAGAACCAAGGGCTCCAAAACCTTATGCTTTAGACTTGTTCCCATAGGTGTGAGGCCTTGGAATCGAACCCGGGCAACGAGCGCCTCGGCATCTTCCTTACTACGAATGTTATCACCTCGCTCATTAGAGTTCATGAAACGGATGGTGACACCGTCCTGGTCAAACTTGGATGCAGCGCTGGAGATCAGAGCCAGAATCTGCTTCAGTTGGGTCAATCTGCTTCCCCTTTCTTCGAATTCGATGGAGCCGCTATCGTCCACGTATATGATGGTATCGAACAAGGACAGCTTGATGACGTCCATAGCAACCTCCTTGGGAATATTCCACTCTTCCATCAGTTGTCGGATATTATCAGGGGCGTCCTTGGCCAGCTTTTGCAGCAGGTGCTCCAATTTATCTGGAGGATACATATTCTGGAGCTGCTTCTCTTGGATGATTCCTATTAAGAGTTGCTTGTACGTCGCCATTTCTTGCGCAGTCGCGGGTCGAGCCGAAGGAGTGCCACCATAAGGGGCACCTGGCTGCGGTGGTCCATAGCCCCCAGCACTGGGTCCTGGTGGTCCTTGAGGTGGATAGGGGTTATATGGCTGTCCCTAGGAACGCGGGGTACGGTCAGCTATTTGAATCCGCACAAGAGGAACGAGGGTGGAAGAGAAGAAGCGAAAGAACAGACGGGAGCATTGGGGTAATTGGGTGCATAAGGAGGCTGCTGTTGTTGCGGAGAGTATTGTGTCAGATAGGGCTGTCCATATGGCGGCTGCGGGGAAGCTCCGTATTGCTGTGGCGGCGGGGGCGGCGGAGGTCTTCCATAGCTCTGTTGGGGCTGATTGTACAGCGATTGCTGATAACCCTGAGAAGATAGAGGCTGAGGAGAGCCGGGGTATTGAGAACCAGGAGCGGGAGAAGGGGATGTACCCGGTCGAGGGGGAAGTGCTGGGGTGTACGATTGATATGGTGGTTGTGGTGATGACGTCGGGTACTGAGGCTGAGAGGCACCAGGTTGCAGCTGGCCGGGATACGGCTGCTGGCTATATGGTCGACTCATGATCGTAACAAGTACCAGAAGGATGCAGCAGCCAAGGGAAGAAAAAAAAATACTGGACTTGTTGAGGTTCGGATGAATGTAAGGGAAGACAAGCAATGCTCAATGCAGGTGTTTGGGGGCTTGGTGAGTAATCACTGCCTGATCTAGGAGAGAAGACGAAAAAAAAGGTTCGCCTACCGGGCCGCTAGGCTGACTGGAGGGGTACTGATGCTGGTGTGGCTGATGATACGCCTGGTATTGCTGTTGTCCCGGCTGCGGCACAGATGTCCTTAGTTCTGAACCTCATTTATTGAATCTTCTCATGGATGATGGTTATTGGAACTGCCAGTTGCACTTACATATTGTCCTGGTGGTGAACCTGGTTGCAGCGACGATGGGGGCGCAGGGGGACCACCAGTATAGCCCGATGGAGGAGTTCCTCCATAGACACCAGGTGCGGTGCCGGCTTGACTGCCTGCAATCTTTGATGCAAACTGGTACGCCATTCGAGAAACAGTCAGTCATAAATTCATTGTGAGATTATCTACTATATAGGGAAAGCACTTGGGGTCTTATGCCATGCCGTCACTGCCATGGCACACGAGGAAGTGGGGAGCATCAGGGATTGCAAATAGATCAGACTTACACCCATCGTCTGCACGAGTTTCTGCAGGGGAGAACAATGGAATGGTGCTGTGTGAAAATGGGACGAAGGAAGAAACAATAGAAAACAATGAAAAGCTGGTTAGATATGAGTGCAATCGGCCAGGGGTTCTAATATAAATAATATAATAATATAAATAGAGAACCGTGGCTGGAGAGGAGGGGAATGATCCATAATGATAGTGGGAAGCTGGTACTCAGCCACCAACTTTTCCGTAAGGCTCAGCTGCAGTTTAGGCATAGGAACCCATGGCTGTGACGCAATGCAACGAAAGTTGGAAGCTGTATCGCCTTAAGAATGCCCATTGTCTACCCAATTTCGAAAGAACACAGTAGGTAGCACTAAATAACGGAATAGACCCTTGCGTTGAATTAATTAAGATTGATAATATATTTATTTAAGGAGATCTTTGCCAGCGATACACAGATACACAACACAAAGGGTGAGGATGCGATTTCTGCTCCTGGGTACCTACGTATCAACACAAAGGTGTCTTTCGTCCAATGACCACGCCGCGGGGCAAAGTCTAGTACGAGTTTATCCCCGGTCCAGGCAACCACGGATTCGATCGGGAGAGTTCCAAGGGTCCCGATTCCAAAAAGCCGTCCTCTATCAATCGTCACGCCCCTTGCTAGAGACCTTGCAAGTTCTATGGTGCTCTCGTTCAACGACTAGCGGGGGAGGACGGTGGCGGACACGGGAACTAGAATTCTTACCCCGCGCGATATGGACAGCTTCCACGCTTAGCAGCTGGGTTAGAAGCAGATGATTCTGAAAGATTCCGACGTCAGAAGGCAGAGTCACATCCATCTACTCCGTAGGGTGGAGCTGTACGGAGTAGAGACTGAGGATCTGCAGAGGTACCTAATCGTTTGTCTGCAAGTTTCTGTCAGCTAAGCCTCCTTTGCCAACCCGTTCCCTGCATTGACGGGTGCTCGCCTTTTCGCTTCAAACCTCAGGCCATTCGATCATCGTGACTGAAGGCAGGCACCTTCAAACCCTGCAGATTTTTCTCCCATCAAAAGCCTCGTCCAGGATGTATGTACATTTTCTGTGGAGATCTCATTTCAGGCATCAAAATAATCAAGAATTCCAAGAATTACACGCATTTATCGTGGAACGAAAACCAATTAAGACAACTTCTGAAGACGCGATAACGGATGTGAAACTATTTCACATGATCTTGAGCAGTTTGACAAGCAATGCAGCACAGTGCGGATGCGCCTTGGTTGACTATATAAAGTATGATTGCATAGTTACTGCCGAGTGATTTTTTGAAATGAAAAATTTTGGTTATACCTATTTTACGAAGTTTGGGTTGAACAAGATGTCTTTTCAGCAATTGTCTTGCATTCAGAGATCATTGCCCGTACTAATTTAATTAATGAAGAGAGATGAGAGAAACTTTTTTGTAGATTCTCTATTGTAATAATGCATCTATTTCCAACAAATTCAAGGAGGTGGGAGAATCGTGGCTACCGCTTTCCTTTCTTCTTCTTGGAGCTCCCTCCACCCCCACTACTACCCTTCTGCTGCTGCACAGTGGACGCCGCAAGAGCTTGCTCGGTTTTCTCATTAACAATACCACCTTGCGTTCTCTCAGCCGCTCTCTGTTTGCCCTTCTTCCCTCTTGGCCTGTATGTGGAGCGTTCTCGAAGAGGCAACCATCGCTCTGGGTCAGGAGCCTTGTTGGGATCATATTCCTTGGGGAGGCGTGACTTCCGAACACGCTTCTTAGTCTGGACATTTTGATCGTTTGCAGCTCTCTTTCTGGCACCAGCAAATACGGCCGCAGTTGCAGCGATGCTGCCGGACGACTGCGGAACACCGGTCTCCTCCAGAGCTGCAACGTCAACATCTGAGACTAGCTCTTGGACTGGTGGTAAATTCTCAAGCTCTGCTTCGATTTTTCTGGCGTCTGTCGTTGCATATGCAGCCACATAACCAGCTGTAGCGAACTTATCCGTTGGGTTCTTCTTGTGAATTGTGTTGAACAGTTCTTGAGAGACCGCCAAATCGGATGGGTCGGAGGAATGCAAAAGCGACGCCGCAGCAGCGCGGAGAAGAGCTGTGGGTTGCTGGGGCCGTTGACGCCAGTAGGAGGCGGCTTTGCCGAGTTCAGCTTTGATATGATTTTTCCGACCTTCGAGTTGGTAGAGCGAAACGAGAACACTGACAAGCCCTGGACTAAAACGCACATCCTGGTCGGCCTCCGCAATTGATTCCTCGAGGATGCGCATGGAATTCTCCAAGACGGAGATGGCGGACGTGATGTTTCCGATGGCAACATAAAGTTGGACCACTGTGAGCATTAAACCCACATCTTTAGGTCGTCGCTCTAGCAGCGGGCGAATTTCTTGAATCGCTTTTTGGCCTGTTTGGTCTCGAGCTCGCGCTGCGGCATTGTATACGGAGAGAATGTTGTCGCTGGGTGAGATTGACGGATAAGGACGCTGGGCGAGTGCCTTGGAAGTAGATCGAATTACTCCATCGAATTTCTGGACAAGGAGATCCAGAGCATGAGAATTTCCCACAATAGCATTATTTTGAAATTCAAAGAGTTTGTCATTATCCGCAGGTGTCGGCGTGCTGTGGAAAAGCTTGTGAATAATATATGGGTTTTGTTCATGTTGTGTCGTCAATAATATATTGTTCTGAGCGATTTTTCTCGTGGAAAGCTCTGGGGCTCTGAATACGTATGAGCGATCCACAAAGTCCACTTGTGAAGTGCTTTATATACTTACTGATCAATAGGGATTTCCTTCACAAGTTCTTCAGCACTCTCGAACTTTCCCTGTCTTATAAGGACATATAGCTCCTGTACCGCGATAGGAAATAACTCCAGTTCCTTCTCCTCCGGCGAGAGATACTCTGAGGTCTTACACAATTCTGCATCTCATTAGTTACCAATGGTATTCACTTGGAGTGCTCACAATTACACACCTTTTGCTCGTTTGAGCAGAAGCTCGCTTTGGTGGAGGTCTCCTCGAGCGAGACTTGAGCAAGCCGCGTTATATGTAGTTTCGAAGGCCTCGAGATCTTCTCTTGTAGGTTGTATAGCTTGATCTGGGCCCGCCTCCCTTTTCCACAACAGTTGTGCGTTGGTGGCTAATGTATTAATGCGTAAATCGTTCTGCTCGTTGCCTAGTGACGCGTCTTCATTGGTAAGATCCTCGTAGATTTTTGCAGCATTTGTAAATTGTTCGGCGCGGTAGTTCTGTGCATTAGACAACAATATGTTAGAAATAATCTGCTGAAGTGCAGACGGAGCTGGAAAGAAACCTACCGCTTGTGCCTCGACATGCTTCGCGCCCCTCCCAGAACCGAATCTAGCGGCAAAATCTGCAGCCTCACTCAATCTTCCACACTTATAGAGAGCATATGCGTATTCCAAAGATGCTTTTTTCTTAAGTGCATCTCCGCCCTCCTCCAGCACCCGCAACGCGTCATCGTACCGGTCGAGCTTCAGCAGAGCGACAGCCTTCACGTGCTGAGCTTGGATGTCATTCTTGGACTTTTTCAAAGCCGCATTGCATGACTTCAGAACCTCCTCATGATCTTCAATCGACGAGCGCTGCAAGAGAGTGCTTAATGACTGCACTGAAGCTGCTGCCATCTTGTTATTTGAAGAGTCGCTATGCAGAACGACGATTTTGGTAGCTGCGGACAAGATTGATGTTGCGGGGTAGAGTCCAGTCAAATCGAGCAGTAACAGGAGTCAAGTCATTGCGAGAACCCGCAAAATTAAGCGGATTGCACTCCTATGAAGTTCTGCTAATAGAAGTTCAGGAGGCTCCCAATGGGTAGCGGCCAAGGTTTGCTCCAGGTAAATGATCACGTATCTTGTTCTTGTGCGGGATCGATATTTCCATATTGGGAGTTTTTAGCACTAGTGGCGCACTTTGTCACCTGTACTCCATACTGCCGCCGCATGCCTGCCTGCTGTTCCTGGCACCTGCAACGTCCTCCACACCGCCCATGATTTCATTATTGCTGCAGACTGATTTGCAATTAATTATGTACACAAACGGAATTGTTGCCGGTGGCTTTTGTGGCCATTTTGTCGAGACAAGATGTCTTTGTCGTGTACAAGTTTTTGCTAACGTTTTAGTTGTCATAATGGCTGACCTAGCTAATGCACGCTCGGGTGCCTACTTTCGAACTTACTCCCTGCGAAGTTATGTACCCTCTAATAGGTTTCAATATGGCAACAAGACCTATTTCTGGGGATTACATAGGGTTTGAGTCCTCAAGTTGTTTCTCGAAGCAAGTGGACGACCAGTTGTGCTGGATGATGTTCTTCCCCTTCAGGGTAAATGGTGCACAGTGAAGACCCCATCAACTTTGAGACGCCGGACGGCGGAAATTCATGGCAACTTTTGTGAAATTTCTGCTACTTACTCCGTACGTACTCTGCGTTCTTACTAACAGTGAGGTAGTATCAAGCAAGCCTACTGGTCTTTTTTCACCCCCTCTGCCCCCCGGCGGCTTTACCGGGGTCACTATTGGCCAGCTGTGAAGGCGCTTAGCTGCATCTTGCCAACAAAAACGCCAACAAGGCTGTCCAGCAATCTATATCGGGCTCAGTCAAGTTTCAGGAAGCCTGCAGCAATGGGGCAGGCACAGCCTCAAGGATTCAAAATGCCTCCGACTTCTTTTCAACTTATTTTATTGCTCTATGCTCTTTCCCTATTCTCTGTGTACTCGCAATTAATAATGTTCTTTCTCTTGAGCCTGATCCGACATGCGACTTTTTGGGAAATGGAGGGCGAGACTGAAAAGCGTGCTGAAGCAGAGCAGAGTGGGAAATGGAGACCGAGTATTGCTGCAATGTGCCGATAACAGTCCTGCTTCTGGTCTTTTGCCAAATAATCCAGCGCCAACGGGTGCCAGAAGTCCGAATCATGAAAATGGTTCTCAGTCTGCTCCCGTTTCAGAGCGAAGTCCCGAAAGAGAGGATCTCTGGATGGAGGCGTACAAGAGATTGCGGCAAAGAGACCAGAAACTCGTCGAAGACTTTGAGTACATTGTGCGGGTCGAAAGCGACACGTCCGAAGAGACCGACATTGCTCTCAAACCCATTCCGATGTTGATGCAGGAGACAGTTTCTCGGACAGTAGTCCTGTGGAATGAGCGACGCTGGCGGTTTAGACTTGGAAATAAGCAGATTCACCTGAGAAGGAAGGTCGACGAGGTAATCAAGAATGTCTTGAAAACCAAAGACATTCTCATTGCTGTGGGTCAAGTAGATCCCGTGCACATTGGATTACCGTTAGCAGGAGTATGCTTGTTGCTTTCTGTAAGTGATCACAAAGGCCGATCTGCGTTTTTTTTTCAACAGCTGAATGACAAAGTACAGTTAGTCAGCAGCGACGCTGAACAGCGTACCACTCTTCTCGATGGCCTAACATATATCTCATCGTTGATCCGTTACTATGCTGCAGTTGACAGAGTCTACCTCTGCCAAAATGGCAGTGTTGCCGGGGACAGCAGGTGTGCAGTGGTAGATTTGTTTGCCTTGATTCTCAAATACCAAATGAGTGCACTGAGATATTTCCACAAAAAAACACTTTCGCGCCTGCAGAGAAGTATTCTCGAAACTGATGATTGGAGGGGAATGCTCGAAGCGGTCAAACAGTCTGACAATATTTGTCGCAGCTATATGAATCTCTTAGATTCGGAGAGCATCAGCAATATCAGGACAAATGTCGACAATATCGAGGCAAAAATTGACGAGCAATTCAAAGAGTTGAATGAGAAGATTCAGGAATTGAGGGATTTGCCTCAAAACAGTCTGCTGAGGGACTGTTTTCGCTGCTTCAGTGTTGTGGATTATCAAGGTGTTAAAGATGAGATTCCTCAACGTGTGCCAGGCACTTGTGAATGGATTCTGAACCATCCCAAGTATCTGATGTGGCTCAACGAACAAGAAACTATGTTGCTTTGGCTTACTGCGGATCCTGGATGTGGCAAAACAGTACTGGCAAAATCTTTAATCGATGAACACTTCCTGAGTCTTGATAAGAGTCCAGCTGATAATGTTTGTTATTTTTTCTTCAAGGATGAGGACCAAAGGACGAGAAACCCGGCGACTGCCATTTCCACATTTTTGCATCAACTTTTCACACAGGAGCCTTCACTCCTGGAACGCGCAATTCCATTCTTTCAACGTCACGGGGATAAGCTATGTGAACGATTGAGCGAGCTGTGGAAATTATTCTTGGAGGTTACTACCGGTCCTGATGCTTGCCGAACCTTATGTGTGATTGATGCCCTAGACGAATGCTCCGAGGATAAGCGAGGCTCCATGATTCGACTACTTCGCGGCGTGTGTTCTGAACCCGAAAATTATCCCAAATTGAAATTCCTGATTACCAGTCAACCGGGGATTTCTATGACAGGAAGTTTATTTGGGATCAAACTGGGTCCTGAACTGCGATTAGTGGGCGAGAACCAAGAGGAGAAGGAACAAATAAGTCTTGAAATTCAAGTTTACATCAAAGCAAAAATCGATTCATTTCGGCGGCTGCGGAAAGAGTCAGGAATTGACGACAATGCTCATGAACGTATCCGCCTCAAACTGAATGAAATCGAAAATAGGACTTACCTTTGGGCATCTCTTGCTTTCTCTGAGTTGGAAAAGAACCCTGGCATTGCCACAGAGAGATTGCAGGAGAAACTTGATGAGCTGCCACCCACTGTGGAAGCTGCCTACGAAAAGATTCTGGCAAGAAGTAAAGACATCAAAAAGACCAGAAAGATTCTCCAAATAGTCGTGACAGCTGCTCGGCCGCTAACCCTGGACGAGCTTAATGTGGCATTGGCGTCGACTGAGACGGTGAGCGCAGAAGGCCTGATTCTTGAACCCGCGGCAACATTCAAGGCTACCTTACAAGCAAGTTGTGGATCCTTCCTGGACATCAAAAACTCTCGAGTTCATCTAATCCATCAATCTGCGAAACGGTTCTTGCTAAATTTGGAATCCGGAACTGCCTCTGTGAATCCGACAAACTGGAAATGCTCATTGAACGTGGATGAGTCGCATTACATCCTTGCCGAGATATGCACTTCCTATCTTCTACTTCCAAAATTCGAAAAACGCCTGGTTGATTTCGAGGAACAACTGCTGCCAGATGTTGCTCAGCATCCATTCCTCTCTTATGCTGCCACACATTGGCCCAGCCATGTACAGCAATCCGGTATGAAAGCAACCGAGAGACTTCTGGAAAGAACTATGATGCTATGTCAAGTCAGGTCTGATAGATGTCTGAACTGGCTTTCAGTCTATCTACAAGAACACGAAGTGGACCTCACTCTACAGGATTTTGAAACGGACTTGGAAGTAGCTGCACTTGCCGGTGTCAAAGCCTTGGTTGCGAAATATCTTCATGGGATTGTTGACTCCCGAATTATACTCGAGGCAGTGCGGCATGCAGAATACGCGGGCCACTTCGATATCATTGAAATGTTGCTATACAGCGGTGCGGACCCCCATTGCAGAAGTTCTAAAGGAAGAAGTTACTTGTCTTGTGCGATCACCTATGGGGATGCGACTCTGGTTCAGAAACTTCTCAACAAGGGGAGCGACCCCAATGAGTATAATTTTGGACAACCTGTTCTCGCACACGCTGCTGCCTGTGGCTATCCTGAGATAGTTGCAATGCTTTTGGACAATGGAGCTCGTGTAGAAGAACGGGATAAATATGATCGTCGAACAGCTTTATCCTTTGCTGCACAAGCCTCACCAGTTAGGTTGCATGAGTATTCACATACATCACGGCGTGACTACAAACTTGTTGCCGAGATTTTACTCCATCAAGGAGCAGACCCTCTGTCGAGAGACAATTCTGATCGCACCCCACTATATTATGCAATATGGAGCAAGCAATGTGACTTGGTGAAAGTGATGCTAGACAGCGGTGTTCACCCGGATTCCATCATTAGCCGCGACGGCTGCTCTCTTCATGTCGCGGCGATGTCAGGGAGCACGGAGATCGTTGATTTGCTCTTATCTCGGGGTGCGTTTGTTGACGCAAGGGAGCATTATTTCCAGAGCACTCCCCTTTCGTGTGCTGCAGCTCATGGCAAGTATGAAGTGGCGGAAATGCTACTCAACAAGGGAGCATATCCGGACTCCGTGGACTCCTTCGGCTTATCGCCTCTTGCGTATGCCGCAGAGAATGGAAAAGAAGAAGTTCTCAAACTCCTTCTCGAGGCAAAAGCTGATCCAGACATGCCAAACTATCTGGGTCAGACTCCACTTTCGAGAGCAGTCCTCTTTGGTCGAACCGGTGCAGTGAAGATATTGCTCGAGAAAGCGAAGAACATTTGTCCAGTGCACACTACGGGGCAAACTCCTCTTTCACTGGCACAGAATTCCGGTAAGACGGAAATCATCGAGATGCTATCATCTGCCTACAACAAATCTTTGGCTGCAGACAAGACCGAGACAGAATTGGTGGCTAATTGACCGAGTCCGAGTATGCATCAGTGTGAAACAGTCATCTAGCTGGAACCCCCATGAAAGTATATATGATATGTATCGTATATATGGACAATTTCAATCTACATGTGAGATTTATTCTATATTTACTAGTGGAAGCATCTGTACGATTCCAACAGGGTCTCTCTGCACTGAACATGTCGAAACCTATGTCTTCTTGTTCCTATCTATCTTGGAAGACATATACGAATTACAATTGATCTCTCTCTTTCTCTCTCTCTGTTCTTCACTGACTTTTCTTCGGACCTCCAAAAGTTTATAGTATGTATTATCAGCCTCGGGCCGTACCCGTGGAGTACCTTTATTCCAGAGTCACTATTACAATATGTGTATACCTAGGTACTCTCAGGGTGGAAAGATTAGGTCCCTTCTCAGTGATTCGCGCCGCGCCATTACCTAGGTACCGATTCAAAGCCCGCCCCAAATCCCGCCCGTCCGTGATTCGTGAGGAAGAAAAATCTCGGATGTGGCTGCCAGAGACAAGCTTCTTTCCCTTCCGTTTGGTGGCGTAATATCCGAAAGTAGCGGGGCATGGACGTAATTCGAATAATCACGATTCTTATTCGTGACCATCATTACAGAACAGCTCCCTTTGACCGGTAGCTTCGAATATCACCTGTCAATCATGAGCTCAATCGGTTCCTACAACAGCTGTTCCGGGCCTGCACCGGTGTTAAGATCCTAAGGCCGGAGGAAAAGAATCATTGCTACAGTTTTCTGGCACAATTTTCGCAAGTTGTGACGGAATCAACGAAAATGGTGGTAGGGTATTTTACCTAGGCTTGTTGGTGTGGATGACTGCACCCGATTCGGCCGACACGGTCCCGCGGAGATGAGGGGTATAGATAACAATAATCGTGGAGTCGCGGCTGCGAATATATTTATATAATTCTCTTGGTAACCCCGCACTTAGAGGAGTATCGAAGCTTCCTACTGTCGGAACATACCCCTCATGATACTGATATCTGTTCCCAAAAGGAAAAATGGCCGTAGTCAACACGTCTTGCTGTACTAGAACCCCCGTGGGGACCAACCAGACCATCCCCGTCCAGAAGATTGCAGGCATTGATGTTTGTGAGTTACCAGTCCTACAGTTCAACAGAATGGTGTGCTGATGAGGGCCTGAATAGATGCGACTGGAAACACATCCGCGAAACGCGGGGTGGTCCTCGTCTACGATATCTTCGGCTTCTACCCTCAGACTCTTCTGGGCGCAGACCGCTTGGCTCAGCACCTGAATGCCTTGACGCTGGTGCCAGACCTTTTCGAAGGCACGCAGGCGGATCGCAACTGGCTGCCCCCGAACACGCCGGAGAAGAAAGAGGCCTTGGGAAAGTTCTTTGCTGAGGTGGCTGCGCCGCCCAAGAACGTGGAGAAGCTGCTGAAGGTGGTCGCCGAAAGCAAGGCCAAATACCCCAGCGTGGAAAAATGGGCGGTTCTTGGACTTTGCTGGGGTGGAAAGGTGAGATGACTGCACCAACCCAGGAGCTGGATGGATTTCGAAAGCAGTCACTGACATCGTCTGTGCAGTTGTCCGCCCTTGTCTCTGCTCAGGGTACCCATTTTGCGGTCTCCGGTCAGGCTCATCCAGCGTATGTCTCTCTCTGAGTAGCCAGTTCGGTTTACAGTTTCGAGTCTAACACGCGCTTCCCCAGACTCCTCGACACCAACGACGCCCGGAACATCACGATCCCTCACATCATCCTCGCATCGCCAGATGAGCCCAAAGAGCAGATCGCTGAGTACAAGGCCATTCTCGAAGCCAAGGCGGGCATTGGATCCGAGGTCGAGACCTACGACACCATGTTCCACGGCTGGATGGGCGCGCGAGCCAATCTGGACGACGAGAAGAACAAGAAGGAGTTCGAGAGAGGGTAAGTTAGCTGACTCGATGATGATTGCATGCGGCCTGTTGTTTGATCGAAAGACATCACAACGATCGCGATCTTGGGCGCATTTTCTGAATAATAGACTCTAACACATGGATTGTGCAGGTACAAGCAAGTCGCGGCCTTTTTCGAGAAATACCTGTGAGGACACGCTCAAGACACGACAATGGGTTGGTTCGAAGTGTGACTTACTTACAGGACATTGACAGGTCTCCCACCAAGATTAATAGTTCTCTATAAGTTCATCGAGGAGTTGGAATGCTATATCCCAGCGCTGACAGAAGTGACTGCGATTGACAAATTCCACTCCATCGGTTAACGATCACTAGCGACGTTTTCATGATATGAGCAATCTGAACGAGTTTGACGAGTCCATCTTATGATTCTTATTTGTTTTATTTTATCCAATCCTATCCTAGGTACTTCAGCAGGTTTGTGTTGTAGTGGAATTGGCCAATAATATGCCCCACGTGTCGAGCCCCGCTCCACTGCAGTTGTCCATAAAATCACGGAATAAATTAAGAACCTTGAAGCTCAACCGTTTTTCCTATGCTTGACCAGAGACAATGACGTAGTGCTTGCCGCAACAGATGCCAAAGTGGCTTTCTTTGTGTTACTATCTATGCCAATAATCCGTGGGGTACAGTAAGACTTGCTATACACCTAGGTATCCGAATCGTGAGACATTGCCAGTCATCTGATCCAGCCTGAGGCCCGTGAACAGGTTTTTAGTTGTTCCTTCCTTCTACATACTCCGTACGGAGTCCCTAGAAAATCCGACGGATTTCTCAGAACTTCCATTCCACATGTGGCGTGCGCGTCGAATTCTTGGCAGGTGGGCGGCAGGCTTGGCATGGGCCAGACCCAGCGGCAGTTACGGAGTATTAATTAACCAGGTTGAATCTTCGAATCTGCGATTCTTGCAGGGAGGAGACTCCTTTAAATACCTGGGTACTCCGTACTACTCCGTGCTCGTACTCCGTAATGTCGGTGAGATCGTAGGAATCGGCCCTTCCATGGATTCCCTAAATCAGGCCTAAGGCGACATCTAGCATTGCCCATCCGTGGGGTGCTGGGGAAGGGGGTGCAGGCTAAGGCAACGGGCCTACGCAGTCCGGAGGGCCGGTGCCTGTCAAAGTTTAAGCGCAGCGGCCGATCCTTCTCCACCGCGTGCTCCGGCAGGGCCCCGTCTCCCTGCTCCGACGCGTCATTGGTGGCTGGCACTGCCGCTCGGTTTGAAGTTCAAGAGTCCTGCATCCACTCGAGGAGAACGTGCTCGACGGATCAGTAACAGTCTAATTTAGCCGTTGGCATTAGAATATTCTTTCTTTCTCTTCACCGTCCGTTCGTTCTTGCCTGGTCCTTCCGGAGGTAATTCTCGCTCGAGGCAGTCAGCCTGCTCCTTCATTCCTTACCAGGACGCAACGTCCCATGGTCCTCCGCGCTCCAGCGTCCTCTGGCAGCATTTATGCGTCACCTTGAACGACGAACCGTGTTCACGACGCTGTGCTCACGTCTCGACGTCCCTATGACATTGCGTACCGGCCCGATTACTTGCATGTGATGTCGAAGGATTGTCCGGGTTTAATATCACTCATCACACCCACTCGACCTCCCGGTGAAACGCATCCTCTCCTCTCCCGGGCCCCTCCGGCTCTCTGATGATCGCAGACATGTCGAACAAGACATGGGAGAAGCTTTTCCCGGCTACTGCACCACCGTCGCGGAAGGTGCTGCGTATCGTCGTAGCTCTCTCGGTCGTCGTGGGTTTCTTTCTCTTTTCACACCGCCTGCGTAACAGATATGATGACTGGACCTCCTCTGCTCCCCAAGATGTGCCCCCAGAGCGAATGTGTGGTGTCGACGTCAAGCTCCTCGGGCGCTACGGTCTGTCTGGGTCGGTCCACTATGTGCGTCGAGAGATTATCGCCCGTCACACAGACAAACCGCTGCCAATGTCCACGCGGCTGGACATTCCTTTGTTAGACACGCACAGCGTCAACTTGAGCCATCCCGCAACGGACCAGGAGTCCGTGAACAACAACTGCTCGGAGCCAATCTACGTCGAGGTCCCCATCCCTCCCGCCCCCGTAGACGCTTCCCACATTGATTTCGCCATTGCAACGACAGCAGATAGACTTCTGGTGGCCCTGGACGCGTTTGCGCACTGGGCGAGCGATAGCAATGCCCGTATCTTCGCCCTGATCGAACCTCATCAAGACACCAAGAAAATCAAGCGCAAGGCCAGTGCGCTCGGAATTGACCTGTCCATATTTGAATCGGATGCAGAGTACAATTCTCGGTACTCTTCCCTGGTCAAGCTCCTGGCCGATAATCTCCGCGAAGAAACCAAGTGGTGTTGCATCATGGATGACGACACCTTTTTCCCCTCTCTCCCCAGGCTCGTCGAGATGCTGGCTCAATACGACGAGACGAAACCTTACTATATCGGCGGATTGTCCGAAAGTGACAAACAGGTCGCCATCTTTGGGATCATCGCGTACGGCGGTGCCGGCATGTTCTTCTCGCGCCCTCTCATGGAGCAGCTGCGGGATGTGTGGGACGACTGCAAAGCCAGCATGGAGCATGGCGACGGCAAAATCGCCCATTGCATCTATCAATATACCACGACCAAGCTGACCATCGACCCGGGTCTGCGGCAGCTAGACCTCATGGGCGACGCATCGGGCTTCTTTGAGGCGGCCCGTCCCGTGCCGGTATCCGTGCATCACTGGCGGTCCTGGTTCAACGCGGACATGGTGAAACTCAGCGCCGTGACCTTGGTCTGCGGGACATCCTGCCTGCTCCGCCAGTGGCGCTTCTCCGACGGCTGGATCCTGACGAACGGCTACTCTGTCATCCGGTACAGCACGGAGATCCCCGACAACGACATCAGCATGGAGAAGACGTGGGACGACATGAACGGCGCGACGGACGAGTCGTGGCTATACACCCTGGGCCCCTTGCGTCCCAAGGACCCCAAGAAATTCAGCTACCGGCTAGAAGACGTCGTGATCGAAGACGGGCAGATCCGGCAGTTCTATATACACCGCAGCGGTCTCCTTGAAGGCGATCGCGTTTTGGAGTTGGCATGGCGAATGGAATGAAAAAAAAATATAAAATAAAATAGATGGGTTGATGATCTATTTATTTTTATTTTTCTTTTTTTATTTCCTGCTTTTTTTCTCAGCTCATATCTTTGAAATCATCATCATCATCATCATCATCCCGAATCATAATGGTGGTATTATTACTAATGTCTTATTTTACTGGTACTGTACATAATAGAATATAATGAATGATATCGCTGATATAGCTCGTTATTTTTGTCCCTGCTTGCTTCCATCATTTTAACTTATCTATTTTTGCAGCCAGTGTTACCAGCCCTGGCATGTGTTTTTGGGTATCATAGTTTTGGGTATCAGACTGTCCGAGTCCACTGAAGAAGGTCAGACTAAATACAGTCAAAACTAAAGAAATATATGCAAGAAGCTGACAGATCACGACAGGCATTCCCCAAAAAAGACAAAATTTACAGATCTCAGGACTCCGCAACCATGCGATCATATCAAAAAAAAAAGTACAGCAGAAGATGTCGATGTGACAGGACCATCGCCAGTCCGATCTCAATCAAGCCAAGTAGAGTGAATCTACCAGCGGAGGGATGTCAGGTGGTATTCTTCGTAAGCTGTTATCATCATCACGGTCTTCACGGTCTTCATCGAGTTGTCCGCTCGCAGCGAGGCTCTCCAAAGAACCGGCTTCTTTGACGCCCCAGGAGGATGGACTGTCATCCGCAAAACTCAATGAATTCGTCAAGGTGGCAGGTGAGTCGAGCCCGAACACACTGCTCGACCGCTGCAGCAAAGCCGGGAAGAGGTAAGACTGAGACCCGCGGATTCTCGATAGGATGTTGAGGATACCCCAGAGCAGATCCTTGGGATCGGCAATCGATGCTGTCAAGCGTTGTGTGGCTGTAGACCGCAGAGAGCGCGTCACGTCGGCGATAGAAGTACCCACGTCGTAAAGCTTTTGCTCCTGTGCCAACAAAGAAGAAAAATTAGGATGAGCGAGACACGACTCCGACGGATGAAGACTCACCATTCCAATCCCATGGGCGTCAATGGCACTCTGAGACACAGAGCCAAGGACATCCATGACCGCTTTTCCCACCAAGACGGGCAAATGGAAGGGCAGGAGAGTGTCAGTACTTGTCGGGTGCGGCGAGCCACTCATCGAAAGTTTCCACATCATCGCCTGAAGCCATTGCTGTGTGACAAGGATATCGACTTGCTGTATCTCCAGCACTCCTTCCAGAGAAATCGGCTTGCATACCTGATTCCGTATTGACCCGGTGGGAGGGACTCCAGAAATCGAGTCATCGCAACCGACAGAAACCCAATCGTATAGATCGGGGGTAAGCTTTTCGAAGATATTGATGAGATTGAGGAATCCGTATTCCAAGATTGGATCTTCCGAGTAAAGGACCTTGGGCTTGTGTATGGAGCTCCGCAGCATGACAGGCTTGGCTTGTTGGAGCGCATACGCTCTGCAACGGGGTTTCAGAATAGTGTTCTATGGGTGAGCCATCCAATTCCTGATGCACGTACCTCTCGGTGACGAACAACAGCCAAAATACTCTTCTTCTTTCCTCTGCTTCCGTCGGGTTGAAATTCGAATACGTCGATTCTCGGTGGAGACCTAGCGTATGGGCCATGGCGGTGCTTTGGCTGAGATAGAACCATGCCTGATCTTGTTTGTCAAGATTGCCATACGCGGCGAATAGGAAAAATGACGTCAACAAGGTCTCGATGTCAATGTTCTCCGATATATCACACTCCTTTCTGGCACTAACAGCTTCCGCCAATAATTCTTCCCCGGACATCGCAGAGCGTCCGTCAGACAACCCATGTCCCAAGGAGGCGTCCGTCATTGCAGCAGCGCCATCTAATTTGAGCTGCACATGGGTTGCAGCACACAGGGCTGCCATGAAAGCATACCGCTGCGGGGTTAGCTTCTCCGGCTCACGGCTGTCGTTGAGGACTTGATCGGGCCGTATGACTGGCATGATGGGATACAGATATTTCAGATAAACGTTCACGTGGGCCAGCAGCACAAGCGAGGACAGTCGTCTTCGTGGGAAGACTCTATAGCTTGATAGTTCATATTGGGAGTGTGAGTCTATCGAATCAGGCGAGGAGTACGACTCATATGTTGGATTCCACGAGAAGCCTGTCCGACAACCATCTATAAAACGGTGGCGGGTGTAAGAAGGTGCAAGACAACAAGTTCAGGGACTGTGGCACAAGACCTACCAGGGAACTGATGCTTGTTGCCCTGACATGCATGGTTACCACTTTGAGGAGCCTGGTACTGGGCAGAAAGCGGATGAAGCGGTGCCAGGGGATACAGAGTGCGGAACTTGGGACCCTTGCGCTGGAGGACATCACTGTAGGAACAAGAGAGAAGCAATCTCTGGCACTTGTCACACGGATAGGCCCGATTGCATTTGATCTTGCGCCGGCGACAGTTATCGCAGGCCTGCTTCAGGACCTTCCTGTGTGTCGATGCCTCCATCGAATCCATAACGATTCTGAGAAAGACGGGGGCAGCGGAGATAGGTACGATGCGTGAGAGATAAGCGACATCTTATCATCCATGTGTGGAGAAGACGGTTGATTTATCTCAAACCATCAAGGTGTAAATTGGTAGCCTGATGGTGGCATTCATCATGGAAACTGGGGAAGGTGGGAGGGCGGGGAAGCTGCACCCTTTCGGTGTTTCGGTGTGCAACAGACCCTGTCAACTCTGCTGAGTTTCAACTCTCCCCCGCTAGGTCGTCGTGCCAATTAACTTCATACTTGAAGCCTCCTCCACACCTCGAAAACGTGGATCCGAGCGGGAGATCGATGCTATCGATCGTGCCTGTCTTCGTGGATTCTATACCTAATTAGGTGATCTTCAGGGGCACCTGAGGCATTCCAGGTCATCCTCTTTCTGATTCTTCATCTACTGGATTACTCCATATTGCAAGGGAAATAAAGTTTGTCTTTTCTAACTCGTCTCATCAAAGCAGCAGTTGACGACAGCCTCGTTGCTCTTTCAGAATATATAGGAGCCGTGAGACGTCATCGTTGTTGTTCGGAGTCATAGCGCACCCTGTCGTATAGCCTCCATAAAATTGGCCTGGAGGTTCACGATCGACCAAGAAAATGCCCCTGCATAAACCGATCACGCTAACAACCGGAGTACTATCATTTTATCAAGGGAAACCGTTCCATTCAACGATCAGGGATGTAACTGCCGATCCAGTTTATCGCTCGATTCGTGACGTGCGATTCAATCCAATCGCAACAATTGGCGTCAAACTGGGGTGCATACATCGAATGAGGGTTGCGCCCTGACCATCCCGAAACTACCAAGCATGACTACTCCGCATACCCAGATATGCGCGTTGCTGGACTGCGATATGACTCGTAGTGATGCATATGCATCTGGTGGTCAGCGGCGCACTGTTGCTGCCTAACGCGTGCCCAAAACTTGATTGAATATAACTTCCAGCAGTATGAGCGATTTTCTCGCAGCATGTGCTCGCGATGCCGAGGGACCGCTAGAAAACAAAGCCCGGAAGAGATGCCTTATGTAGTTGTGGGCAGCGCTGGATTCCGATAACTCAAAACCAACTACATCGAATCCAGTAAGGACTCCGTCCTTTTTAATTAATGACATGTGAAGCACTAAAACTGTTACCTCTGGGCACCATGCCAAGCATGTTAAGCAATATATACTGTTGACGGAGTCGTCAGCAATTGCTACCTCGAATTGAAATGGCGACGCGTCCTTTTGCGCCCTCCAAGGCAGATTGCACGACTGCCTAGGTATGCAGGCACAGTGCGGACCTGTCTAGGGAAAATAAACAATATGCATGCTGACGTCGAACTCAGCTCGAAGAAAGAAGATCGCATGTTTTGCTACTCCGGCTGATGTGAGGCTATGTCTGTGCCGGATCGTTTATTACGACTTCAGATTCCTCATCTCCCTTTGTGAGGATAGCAGCAACCTAGATGGAATAACCTCCATTTGCCGATTGTTTACATAGTATTGCTGCAACTGGAACTGACGGAACAGGACACCACTATCACCAGTCTGAGGATCTGCGCACCTTTTATAAGCGTCAGGTCGACAAGTTGGAGGACAATGACGAGTCCTGGCTTATGAGGGGACTTAAACCGTCTTGAGTACAACAGCAGCAGGTTGCGGTTTATAAAGCATGACGGATGCGGGGTTGCGTGCACGGTGCTCATCAATGATCGGAGTTCCAGTTCCCTGCGTTACGCGCTTTCTATTTTCTTCTTTCTGCTTCTTTGACCCCTTCTATCTTCTCCCATCTCTGTGGGATCTGGTGGGCTATTTCTAGTCTATAACGGATTCCGTGGTTGCATGTCCTGGAGAGGTTTAAGTCGATTATTGTACACGCGGGGTCTTACCGAACCCCGGGAAGCCTCTCCGCACCCGCTGGGAAATGTAACGAAATGTCAGAGCGGGGATCGACAAGGGTCGGACAATTATCGGGGTTCTGACCAATCAGCACAGGCAGAATGGGCCAAAGCTCCAACTTCCCCAAAGCTTCAGGAAGGTACGGGAAAGCTGGAAGAGGTCATTGCACTCGGACCGGTCTTCGCTCCTGTTCTTTCAGGCTCTGCTCAGGTGTATACCGGGAAAATATTAATATTAGAATACTCCGTACAGGTGAAAGACCTGCCTTCTTCAGTGCACGATCGGCGGAGGAACTCCGGTTCGCGCCTTACATAATACGTCCTTAGCCAGTCACGGGAGTTGGCAACAATCAACTTGGGGAGCTCTATCATCGGGCGTTCGAGTGTAAGGAATACTGAAACTCCAGAAAACATTGAAGCTTAGATTTTAAATCCGAGTCAGCCAGCCTAGGCAAGTACAACAATCTATCCATTCATCTATCAGTAGTGGATGGAGATCAGGTGAGAGACGGATTTGTCTTGTTTGCACTTTGCAGTGGGGACCCCGCAAACCACAGCTTCCTATCTGGTGTAGCTTCGGGGATATTTGTGGAGCTCCCTGTCCGCTGGGATGGAGCTCCAGTGACACAGTCTGCACGCCTGCGTTGTACAGCAGCCCTGCCACGGCAAAAAGGAATTCTGCATCTCTCTTGTCATGGTCGCGGTATAAAGAAGCCTCGGATTCCTGGTGGTGTCGTGGTCGTGGCAGCTCATCGCCAAGCTACGAACGCGCCTGGACAATATGGCAGGCTCTGTCGCCCTTGTTGCCAGCGCCTGGCTTGCGCAGGCGTTTGGTGCTCTTGCAGGACCGGTCAGCACTACGACTACCACAGCATCATCTGCTCAATTCACCGTCCCTGCCGCTGCAGATATTGGGGCCAACTTGCTTGCCAATATTGACGATCCCAATGCCGTCAATGCCCAGGACGTCTGTCCCGGCTACATGGCATCGAACGTGCGGAATACGGAGTATGGATTCGTTGCGACCCTGACGCTCGCTGGGAAACCATGCAATGTGTACGGAACGGATGTGGAGTCGCTGAACCTGACCGTCGAGCACCAATCTGCGGATCGCTTGAACATCAACATCATCCCTACTCACGTCGATTCCTCAAATGAATCGTGGTATTTGCTTCCGGACAGTCTGGTGCCCAAACCAGGAGTCGATAAGGGGGCCCTAGTCCCAGAGAGTGATCTCGTCTTCAGTTGGTCGAATGAGCCCTCTTTCAATTTCAAGGTCATCCGAAAAGCCACCGGTGACATCCTCTTCAATACGGAGGGTTCCGTCCTGGTGTTTGAAAATCAGTTTCTCGAGTTTGTAAGCTCTCTGCCGGAGAACTACAATCTCTACGGTCTGGGAGAGCGCATCCATGGCCTGCGACTGGGAAACAACTTTACTGCTACGACGTACGCCGCTGACAATGCAGACCCGATTGACCAGTAAGTATCTGTCTTAGAAATGTCTTGCTATAAGAGGTCTGTGCAACTGACATTCGAACTCAGGAACATCTACGGAACCCATCCCTTTTATCTGGACACCCGGTACTACGAGGTCGATGCAGAGCATGGGACGTACACCTTGGTCACCGACAACCAGACCGATTTCTCTAAAGAATATCTGTCACTCTCTCATGGAGTTTTCCTGAGAAACGCCCACGGACAGGAGGTGCTGCTGCGTCCTCAGAGCATCACCTGGCGAACAATCGGTGGCAGTATTGATCTTTATTTCTACGCGGGTCCTTCTCAGGCCGATGTCACCAGAAGCTATCAGACCAGTACCGTTGGCCTCCCAGCAATGCAGCAGTACTTTACTCTTGGCTATCATCAATGCCGCTGGGGATATAGGAACTGGTCGGAGCTGGCAGATGTAGTGGCCAATTTCGAGCGATTTGAGATCCCTTTGGAAAATATCTGGTAAGCTGGATACGCTATTTTGAAAGAGTGATCTGACCTTGTCTATCTCCAGGTCGGATATTGACTACATGAACGACTACCGCGATTTTGAGAACGATCCGGTTCGGTTCTCTTACAGCGAAGGAGCTAAATTCCTGGACCAGCTCCACCAGAGTGGCCGTCACTATATTCCAATTGTGGACGCCGCAATCTATGACCCCAATCCCAACAATGACTCTGACGCGTAAGTTTCCAGTCTTCGTAGGAAGACATAGCGAAACTGACATCTCTTGATTAGCTATGCGACATATGATCGAGGCACTCAAGACAATATCTGGTTGAAGAACCCCGACGGCAGCGTGTATATCGGAGCCGTCTGGCCTGGCTACACTGTGTTCACCGATTGGCATCATCCAAAAGCCATCGACTGGTGGACAAACGAGCTGGTTCAGTGGCACGAAAAGGTGGCTTTTGACGGAATCTGGCTTGATATGAACGAGGTCTCCTCCTTCTGTGTTGGCAGCTGTGGTACAGGGAATCTCAGCTTGAATCCCGTTCACCCGAATTTCGCTCTTCCTGGGGAACCCGGAGCTATCATCTACGACTACCCTGAGGATTTCAACGTGACGAATGCCACGGCGGCTGCATCTGCATCTGCCGCGTCATCGAGCCAAGCTGCCGCTGCGTCTTCGACAGCAGCTCCGTCCACGACAACCCCCTACCTGGTGACCACACCCACCCCCGGAGTGCGGAATGTCAACTACCCTCCGTACGTGATTAATCACGTTCAGACGGGTCACGATCTCTCCGTTCACGCTGTGTCGCCCAACGCGACCCACGTCGATGGTGTCCAGGAATACGACGTGCACAATCTCTGGGGCTATCAGGAAACAAACGCGACATATCATGCTCTGTTGACTATCTTCCCCGGGAAGAGACCTTTCATCATTTCTCGTTCTACGTTCGCTGGTAGCGGGAAATGGGCTGGACACTGGGGTGGAGACAATGCCTCGAGGTGGGCGTATATGTTCTTCTCGATTCCACAAGCGCTGTCATTCTCGCTCTTCGGCATTCCCATGTTTGGCGTTGACACTTGCGGTTTTAACGGCAACTCGGACGAAGAATTGTGCAACCGCTGGATGCAGCTCTCAGCGTTCTTCCCCTTCTACCGCAACCACAATGTCCTGTCGGCCAACCCGCAAGAACCCTACGTTTGGGCTTCTGTTATCGAGGCGTCGAAGTCTGCGATGAAGATCCGCTACGCCCTGCTTCCTTACATCTACACGTTGTTCTACCTCGCTCACACTACCGGGTCCACTGTCATGCGTGCGTTGGCATGGGAGTTCCCCAACGACCCCTCGCTCGCCGCCGTGGATCGGCAGTTCCTCTTGGGTCCGTCGCTGATGGTCGTTCCTGTCCTCGAACCTCAGGTAGACACCGTTCAGGGTGTCTTTCCGGGAGTAGCCCAGGGCGAAGTCTGGTACGATTGGTACAACCAAACCGTGTTTGACGCGAAGCCAGGCGTGAACACGACGATTTACGCACCGTTGGGCCACATTCCGGTTTTCGTCCGTGGCGGCAGTGTGCTTCCTATGCAGCAGCCGGCGCAAGTGACCCGGGACGTGCGGAACAGTCCTTGGTCACTGCTGGTCGCCCTGGGCAATGACGGCACGGCCTCAGGACAGCTGTACGTGGACGACGGAGAGAGCATCAATCCCCCAGCGACCCTGAACGTGGACTTCGTGGTATCGAATTCCAGCCTCTTCGCCACTGGCCGTGGTGCGTTCAAGGACACTAACCCTCTGGCCAACGTCACGGTGCTCGGAGTCCCAGCGGGCCCGTCGTCGGTGACCTTGAATGACCAGGCCATCCCCACGGAGTCCGTGACGTACAATTCGACCTCCAAGGTCCTTGTGGTCAATGGACTGCAGAGTCTTACCAAAGACGGAGCCTGGAGCAATGACTGGGTTCTGAAATGGTGAGAAAAAGAAAAAAAACTCCTTGCTACCTGTGATATGTGATGGACGAATCTCTGATATTTATTTATTTACTTATGATTTATGATCATGATTCTACTCTACTACTATATATTATTATATTTGCTATATATTTCCGTCGAGGTATATCCCTACCGATAGCTATGACCGAAAAGAGAAACGACCCTGGAGAATTTTATTTATTTCTTTTCTGGCTGAAAATATACTACGTCTTTTGTCTACACGAAGTAGTAGAACCAAAATAGGGGGAGGATATCTCCATTCATTGTCGGGGTTATATGAGTCGATATATTGATGGAAATGAAAATGAATCGCTTCATCATCAGACTTTTCGTTTTTGCTTGTTTGCTTGCCAGATTCAGGAATATACATGTATGTATATACAAATTAGGTAGGAAACTGTCGGTCAGTTATCGCCATCCCTTGGTCTTTCTGGGTTAGATGGGTTAAATGGCGAAGCTTTGTCGTCATGCTGCTCATTGCCAACTGTCGTCGATAATCGCGGTCGTCTGGCCACAGTTCGCCGGAACCGTGTACGACCGGTTCGGGTCGTCCTCCCAGACGATGGTGCCGTCCGTCTGTTGGACGAAGAACTTGTACTCGAAGCTGGTGCCGGCCGGCAGGTTCACGGTGACGTACCAAAGCGGGTTGCTGCTGGTGTAGTCAACCGCGCTGAGGGCGATGGCGCTGCTCGTGTCCCAGTTGCCAAGAGCGGGGATCGATCCGGACAGGTACACAGTCTCCCCGTAGGTGGTGGTGACGATCTCATCGAAGGTCACGGCCACCGTGGTAGGAGTGGTGCATGGGGCGGCGCCGGTAGTAGTGCCTGAGCCTGAGCTTGGCCAAGCGGTGTTGGTGGCCGTGCTGTATGGTCCGGTAGCAGAGGTGGCGGAACAGACTGCAGGGACACTGCTCGCGGAGCTTTCACCCCAGGACGCCGGAACCACGGACTGCCTGCGGGCAGCAGCGGTAAGGAGCGAGACGTAAGACCAAGTCAGGGCAGATGCAGAGAGCGGAGACCCATCCGAACGGGCGAATTGTTCGGTAAGAGACCCGTCGCTAGGGGTGTATTTCTCCTATAGAATATAGTGAGTCTTTCAACTGGGCAACTAGTTACGAACTAAGGCAACGGGTAACTTACCACAACGCTCAGATATCCATCAGCATACGTCTGGACGGCCGAGATGATGTCGCTGAAAGTCGAGGTGCCAGAAGCATAGGTGCCCACCGCGGCAGAAGGATAGATGTCCTGGAAAAAGGGCAAGCTAACATCCGTGACAGTGATCGAGCCAATTTTGTTCCACTGGTAGATGGCATCGTAGAGCTGCTCTGCGGCTGCTGCTGTGGCGAGGTACCAAGGGTTCCCACCCTGGTATACATCCTCAGGGTAGCGGCCCACAGCCACGGCGGTCCCTTCAGGAATGCCGGAGTTGATCGGATAGATGCTCCGGAAGGAGTCTGTGACGACCTTGTGGTTTGCCAGGGCACGAGCCGAACACGGCTGGAAGGTCGAGTCGTCACAGCCTCCGTCGGGATCAAAGGTGTGGATGCTGCCCAGAATCGAATTCACATCCTTGCCGGAGCGACTGCTGCCAAAGTTGGCCAGGACGTACGATCCTGTCCAGTATGACTGCAGGAAACATAAGACCTGAGGCGCCTGGGAGACGCAGTTGGAGCACGTGTGGCCCAGCTTCGTTGCCAGTGTGTTACCTTCTACCAGGGCACGGTGTTGCACGGCCGTCGTAAAGAATGAAGAGCCATCTATTTCTTCCCAGAGGTCTGTCAAAAAATAAAATTAGCCCATCGCTGCTTTGAATATGTCTAATGGTTGCCTACCGAAGGTGGTCGAGTTCCAGTATTGGGTGATGTATGACAGGTCGTTCTGAACAATAGGCCAGATGATCTCATCGGCTGTCGAAGACTCCCCGTTGTCCTGAGAAAGAGAAATCTACTTAGTACAGGAGTGGCAAACCGTTGGATAGCAGGGAGCAGAGAACTTACAATGAGATAGTTCGCATACGCAATCAGGGCTGTTGCTCTCAATGCCGGTCCGTCTCTCTGCGGACGACCCCAGGCGCCCGTAAAGGCAGTCTCGTTCACGTTAAACTTGGGCTCTCCCAGGCCACCGGTGGAGAGACCCCCGGATGGATTGGAGACAGTCTGCAGGTACGCCTGCGCGCTGATGTATTCCTGGATGGTCTCTTGAAGGCCCGTGTTGCCCGCTATGAAGGCGTCAACGAGGTATTTCGCTGTGAGAGCTGCGTCGCGTGTCCAAGAGTAGAAATCTTCAAAACATGTCAGAGCGCTGGCTGATTTTAACTTCTAGAAATTGAACCTACAATCAGGGTCGCTTTTGCTCGGACTCGCGACCACGATCCCGGGGCTTGCACCTGCCACATCTGCGCCGTTGGCTCCGATGTTGTTCAGCACGCCTTGAAGCGCAATTGGGGTTTCGGTTGCTAGAAATGAATCCAAGGAACCCGTGGCTCGCGCTGCAACGCGCGCGGGGGGCACTCGCGCAAACGCTGCAGGCGTCAGGCCCAGGACGCAGAGAGCGCCGGTGACGAGGGACGCCATGGTCAGGAGAACAGAAACAAATGGCAGTTCAGAATGTGCAGGCGCTGGAAGAGAATGGCCTCAGAGCTCTGTCATTATTCCGCCCCAGGGTCCCTACTATATATACGTCTAAGCCACTACAGATACGTCAAAAAGCAAAGGGCATCAACCGGCCAGGGGACGGAAGCTTGGCGAGCTTGTTTGCATATGATCACCCGAGGAGTTACATGGTCTAGAATCTAGTTTGTTTTTGCCGGCTTAATTGTGATTTTATTGATGAGAGCAGACATGGGGCTCCACTAATACTCCGTAGTCAGGAACAGCCACCTTCCAAGGTTAATCTAGTGCCTCCGGGATGTGGAGTAGCGTCGCATTAACTCTGACAAGATGTCATGCGGGGAGATGGCGTTTATTCCTGTCATTTCCGTCCATCCATTCAGGTGTCTCCCTTCTTTATTAAGTCTACAGATATTGCCGAGGTCATTACTATTACTGCCCAATTTAATTCTACCAATTATTTGTCCTATGACGCGTTTTTCCACTAATAATAGGCCAAATTCAAAAACAATGCAACCAACCATACTAAAGACAAATGCTGACGCACTAGTCTTAATATAGTATGGTAAGCCGAGCACCTGGTACGGGTACCTTACCCTTTATTATACACGTGAGGCCCCATAACTTCCAAGGTTCTAAGGCCTGCTAAGCCTATAAAGCCCCTGTAATGTTTATGCGTCTGGCAGGCTTCCAAGAGGTTCTACGACAAGGTCTTACAGGGGCTTCTATAACCTATATAGACTGACCTATATTTGATTTTCATTCATAGTATCTTTCTCTGAATTGGCTATGTGGTCAAGTGGAAACACGAAACGCTACCCAACCTAGGTAAACACAACTTTGTCAGTAATGTTCTAGACCAGATGCCGATGAGGGGGAGGAGGTATGGGCATCGTCCCTTTATCTCTCGGAATTCATCTCTGGGATCGGACGAAAGGCCACCAAGATCTTAGCCGTTTCCTCCTCCCCACTCTATTGAATCGCCGTTTCGAATACGAAGTAATAACAATGGCTTTGTTTTAGCTTCCCGATATATGTCCGTTGCGACTAAATAAAAATAAGGGTCAGACTCATCATTCGGAGTACATCTCTGAAAGGGGGAAGGTCAACCCCGCAGTCTGATGCAGGAACAGCCGTCGCACGTGAATCGGCATGCAGACACCTGGATCATGTGATTAACACTGCAGCGAGAGACCCTGGTCATCTTCGGCATACCAGAAGGATGTGCAGGAAGCATCGACAGGGGTATAATTGCGGAATTTGGCCAGCCCGCGACAATATTGAATCTGATAGTGATCGACGTCGATTTCATCAATGCAGTGCAACCAACCGGTTGCAACGTCGCGAGATTCACCCAAGCCTCCATCATGTTTATAATAAATCCTGCAAACTTCAGCAGGCCGAAAAATGCAGCTTTGCAAAATGCCCAGTTCAATTCTGGACAACTTAGAGACGAATCTTGGATTTGATCGGTTCGCAAAATGAGATCCCCTCTATTCGCTGTCTGGACCGGGCTGCTAGTTACGATGGCCAATGCAGCAACCCCAGCAGACTGGCGCTCGCAATCCATCTACTTCCTGCTGACCGACCGGTTTGGGAGAACTGATAATTCCACCACTGCGCCATGTGATACCAGTGCCCGAGTCCGCTCTCTCCTCTCTTCTGCTGTCTTGGAGTGTTCTCGTGAATACCAGCTGACTCGAGATAGAAATACTGTGGCGGTACCTGGCAGGGGATTATCAACCATGTGAGCAAGGACAGTCGACTCGTGGAAATATTTTTCTTACCACGGAGCGTCTAGCTGGATTACATTCAAGGGATGGGATTCACGGCCATTTGGATCACCCCCGTGACGGAGCAGCTGCCTCAGGACACTGCAGACGGAACAGGGTTCCACGGTTACTGGCAGCAAGATATGTGAGTGCTGGATGAGTTCAGGGGCCCTCATACCTGGATTCTTTTATTGTCTGCGTGCTGACTCCACAGATATTCTCTCAATTCAAACTATGGCACCGCTCAAGACCTGAAAAATCTTGCAACTGCCCTTCATGACCGCGGGATGTATCTCATGGTCGATGTTGTAGCGAATCATATGGTATGCAGGTGCTATTCACACTGGAAAAACCTGGCTGATGAATTTCTTCAGGGTTATGCTGGCCCCGGAACCAGCGTGAACTACAGCGTGTTCAACCCGTTCAACAAGGAGGAGTACTTCCACCCGTACTGTCCCATCACCAACTACAACAACCAAACCAATGTGGAGGATTGCTGGCTGGGCGACAATATCGTATCTTTGGCAGATCTCAATACCGCGCGATCCGATGTGCAGAGTATCTGGTACAGTTGGGTGAAGTCTTTGGTGTCCAATTACTCGAGTGAGTTGTCTTGTGAGGCAGGGAACTCCTACAAGAAGGATGTCTGATCTCGCTTTCAGTTGACGGATTGCGAATCGACACTGTCAAGCATGTCCAGAAGGACTTCTGGCCGGGATATAATGCTGCCGCCGGCGTGTACTGTATGGGTGAAGTCTTTGATGGTGATCCAGCGTACACCTGCCCGTATCAGAACTATCTCGATGGAGTCTTGAATTACCCGACGTGAGCCAGCTTGAAACCTGTGGTAACATACAAAGAACATACAAAGAGCATAAACTGACTGAAGAACCTTTGATCTCGTCCAGATATTATCAAATCTTAGCTGCATTTCAGTCAACGAGCGGAAGCATCAGTGCTCTTTTCAACATGATCAACGATGTAAAAGCAGACTGCAAGGATTCGACTCTGCTGGGAACTTTTGTTGAGAACCACGACAACCCACGATTTGCCAAGTAAGTCACAGCAGGCAGGCATGTTTCCCAATTTGGAAATTATACTGATTCTAATTCTACACAGCTACACAAGTGACTACTCTCTCGCCAAGAACGCCATCGCCTTCGTCATCTTATCCGACGGCATCCCCATCATCTACGCTGGTCAGGAGCAGCACTACAGTGGTGGGAATGACCCTGCCAATCGGGAAGCGACCTGGCTGTCAGGATACAACACCTCTGCCGAGCTGTACCAGTTTATTGCGTCTGCAAACGCGATTCGCGCGCATGCAATCAGCAAAGATAGTGGATATCTGACTTATAAGGTATGAATCGTTGTTCTGACAACAATGCAGGCCAACTTCAATCTTTTTCTGAAGCAAAGACCCAGTGAGCCCAGTTATGTATGTACATAATGTAACTAACTAACTACCGTCTGCAGAACTGGCCAACCTACCAAGACAGCAGCACAATCGCCATGCGCAAAGGCAGCGACGGCAGCCATCTGATCACCGTGCTATCGAACCTAGGCTCATCGGGCCGTTCGTACACTCTATCGCTGGGCGGCACAGGCTATTCTCCCGGCGAACAGCTGACGGAGCTTCTGTCCTGCACGCCTGTGACGGTCGACTCGAGCGGGAACGTCCCTGTGCCGATGGCCAGCGGGCTGCCGAGGGTGTTGTATCCGACGTCTCTCCTTGAGGGGAGTGAGCTGTGTCAGACGAAGGATGAAGTCATATAGCCTAAATACGGAGTATATAAGTAGGTAGGTGGGTAGGTAGGCAAATCTAATAATAGGTACGGAGTAGTTAGTGAGATGGATGATCGTCGCGATGCATGAACATGAACAGGAACGTAACCAAAATTAAATCAAATAGTTGAAACAAGCCACAGGCAAAAGCTAATGCTAGCTTATTTACTTAAAAGGGGATATGCAGAGCTAGGTGAGACATGCCGAAAATAATCTACTATTACTAGTTACCTGAGTCGGTTACAGTGACAGGCTACAGCCCACTCAATTAGAATGAGAACAGGAAATGACACTTAACTAATGCCTGTCTAGCTTGCTGCAATTTTATCTTTGCCTTCTCTGTCGCTTCCCATCTCTACTTTTGGTACAGAGTAGATGATTGTATTGTAGATCATCACTTTACCTTACCTAGGTAGGTCCCTACGGAGTTAGTAGTAGTTCATGCATATACATCACATCAATCACATCACATAACCGGGCCGAAACCAGCTGAAAATAGTAGCTAGCCTACGATCGTAATAAAAAATAAATTAAGTTTGTCATCTAACTGACTAGTTTTTTGCTTTTTCTTTTCTTCTCTCTCTCTCTCTCTCTCTCTTTTCTTTATCTAGCTAACTGCTTCCATCCTATTAAAGCGAACATATTACCCCGTACTCTGTATAGAGTTAGTTAACTATTTATAAATCCAGCCCCGATTCTTTTGGGTTTAACTGACTTACTGACTGACTGGGTAGACCATGACATACAGTACAGTCTACTGACAGAATTTTCGTCAAATTTAAAGCTAGCTCAACATGCTGCTTTTGCTGATTGAGTCATTAGCTGGACAAGAATTGGTATGAGGGTTAGCCAGTTGGAAAGATCACGATTAGTGATCCTGAGGGACGATATATATCGTCAGGGTTTCGGAAGTTAGGTTATCAAGGTGAGCAGTTCAATCGATCGCAGCTCGCTATATATACGTGTAGGGATGATAGTACTCTTGTTGACATTCGGGTGTTTTCCGGTGTGATCCATAGACGGGAAAGAAGGGGACGCTGTAGATATCAAATGATATGAATGAATGAGACGTGATAACTTCAGAAGACCGCATGTTGCCAGGCAGGGCAACATAACCCGGTAATATTTGCTGGTTGAAGTCCACTATCACAACTTACCTTGTACAATACTGTCAATCTATGGTGAACCCGCGTGGGAGCCTGCAATAATAACTCAATAACTGATCTGCCAATTATCGAATAACCTAGGACGTCTGCGGACTAATTAACTGCACTGTGCAAACTGTAAAGGTAGGTAGGTATAGAATACTCCTTCTACCAGGACTACTGATTTTATTTGATTGGATCTTAAACCTCATCGAGCGAGATCTTGATAAGTAATTCGCACAGCAATAATTTGATCGGGGTTTTATTGTATATTGCTTTCGCACTGACGCCATTTGCCTGAACGTCAAGGATAATGATATTCGGTACCCCTCTATTCTTATCTTTTAATATATTCATCTTTCTCTCCCCATCGAACCCTACCACAGTTTCCCTACTCATAGGCCCAATTGTGGGCTGCGAAACTCATCACATTATTATTGCTGCAAGCTGCTATCTCATCACCTGTGAGCTGTCACTGAAAAAAAAAATCCAACAGCTAAGAAGCAGTCGTCATGGCACTCTTTTTAGCTGAATGTGGAAAGAAAAAAAATCTGACATGGGCCTGGGCAGACAACCAGATAGGAGTAGTGTGGTACTCCATACTTCTTACCTCTTTTATATTGGCAAATAACGCGCCTCATGCTCGAGTTTGTCGACGGAAACGATAATATGACTGAATTTTGACTATAACACTAGAACTCCTAGTAAAACACGAGAAAACAGGCTGATTTTAACCCCCCAAAATCAACATGGTCCACCAGTTTCCATCTCCTTCCTTCGTTTCGGGTAACTTGCTTGCTTTCACGGGTGAGAGAATTTCCGCCAAGGACTCCTAGGCGCTGACAGAGTTGTTGTTGTCGTCTACAAAATCGGTAATTAGGCCCTCTGCTGTCGTATAGACCACTCATCCTGCGGGGTTGAGATATTATTCGTGATTTGCCAAGCTAGATGATTAAGACGATGTTAGTTGTTACAGATTCGGAAGCACCACGAGATTCCCGCGCGAAGCAATTAATATTGGACAGATAACAGGAAGCCAGTATAAAAGCAGAAAGGCCATTGATTGGTGGCTTATCCATATAGAGATGCATATGACAGGCGCCGCCTCCTGCGGATTGCCTAGATAGGTAGTGTCAAGTGTCAACCCTGCAGCCGGACCGAACCGGAAGAGGAGTTGCTTTTAACATGCTGGAGGTGGTTGGAAGTAGAAGATTCACTACGTACAGATTAGGGTGATATTAGCGTTGCGGGCCGCTGCTCCGTGTTTATCACCTCTGTAACCCTAACCAAGCTTGTATGTACATAAGTTCTTGTCGAAACATGCATTATCAAGGTAGCAGCTAACACCCCCTAAGTCATGCCGTTACCTAATTTCCCCATGGAGAAGAATGCATTGGATGTACTCCGTACAGTGGGCGCTCGAACTTCGGCGCCGCGGCTATTCGTACATCCCTCTAATGCCATAGCTGCCCCGTGAGGTTCTTCGCCAGCAGGCTGACAGACAGGCCATCTCTGTACTTGGACCAGGATTATTATGGAGGGGTTGATTCAAGGGAGATGAGTTCTTGGTCGAGTGTTATAAACCCCCTCGTTTGCCCGACTAACAGTGTCATCTTCGCTCCATTATAGTATCTGTCCCAGCATTCAGTACGGCTCACTTATAATTTTGTTTCTCAATTGTCTTCCTTTCTATCTTGACAATGGCAGAATCTCCTAGTAGCACAGGACCGGCTGTGGAAGTTGACCATGAGGCACGCATAATCTTATATCCTGCATCGTTGAGCATCATCATTAAGAGTTTTTTTTTATAGGTTACGTATAGCGATTCTGCTTATGGAGAAGAGCTGTAAACTGCCACTCTGATTTTTAACAGTTTATTCAGGCTACTAACATCTACCAGATCAATCTATTCTGTTTCTCTGACATCTTCAGTCTTTGATTACCGACAGGAGAATGGTAGACGGTATCATGGGTACCAGGATGGCCGTGAGTTCTCTTTTCTTTCTTCAATACGTTACTAGTACATTGTCACCCTCTTACTACTATGAATATATAAAAAAGGCTTATCTCTTACCGAACGATGATGTCGAATGTGATCGCATGGACATGATGCATGAACTATACTTGGTCATGACAGGGAGGAAACTCTTTCTTGCGCCAATTGGACCCTCACCACAGCGGGTTCTTGACCTCTGCACTGGGACAGGGATCTGAGCTATTGAGTTTGGTAGGTCTTATGAACCGACTAGTATAGATAGATTCTAATGAATTCACACTTATTACAGCTGATCAGTTCCCTTCTGCAGAGGTAAGTTAAGTTGCTTTCTTTCCCAAAACTAAACTCTACCAAAAGAGCGCAGCTAAGTTCTCTTTTTCTAGGTCATTGGTAATGACCTGAGCCCCTCTCAGCCAAGCCTGTAGGTTCATTCCATTCACACGTTTAATCCCAACTGGATAGATGGATAGATACTCAAGAGAGATATTTATTCTAGAGTCCCGCCCAACGTGAAATTCATGGTCGATGATGTCGAGGATGAATGAGGATACGAGAACAACCAATTTGACTTTATCCATGCCCGGCATTTGTATTCTCTATCCGAGACATGGGGAGACTGATCCAGCAAGCCTACAAGCAAAGTCACCCCCAGCAGAATCCCACTACTAACATGAGAGAATTAATTAATGATGATATTAGGTGCACCAAGCCCGGCGGATGGGTCGAATTCCAGGACTGGAATTCCATGATCTACTCCGAAGATGGATCAACAAAGGGGTCCTCCTTAGAAAAATACCATGAGGAAATTTGCAACGCGTATGAAAAAGCTGGATATTGTGCCAAACCAGGACCATCCCTTGAACAGTGGTTTCGTCAGGCTGGATTTGTGGACATCCAGGTGAAAAAAATAGCAGGTCCCAATGGGGGCTTGGCCAAAAGATAAGTATTACGTATGTGATCGCTTTCTAATAAAGAAAAAAGGAATAAGACAATTCTCTTATGCTAATTCATTATTACCTCTTAGAAAAAAAAAACTTGGGACTTGGAATTTATTACAGGGGGAGGAGAGTGGTTACGAGGCCACAGCAATGGCAGTGTTGACCAGATATGAATCGTGGTCTGCAGATGAGGTCAAGATCTTGCTGGGGCTATCAGTGACGTGAGGAGTCATAAAATTCATGGGCTTTTTGACTTGTAAGTTGGTTCCTTTCTGTCGGTTTGCTCTTGGGATCTGACTCGGAGTAGTTACATCGTTTACGGGCGGAAGCCAGAGTGATGGATGGATGGCACTTGAGGAAGGAGTCCAGTAATATGTCTGTCTATCTGTAATCAAGAGTTTTTGCTTAGCATATTCTGTTCATGTTGCTAGATATCGGGCCTACCGATTAATCAGATGTTGGATCCTACCAGTCGGTCTTTTCGTCTCTGCCACCAGGTCTGGTCAGATGGGATATGACGCCTCTTAACGTATTCGTTCCTCATGAACTACATAGTTCCTTTAGCTGATCCTATCCTCTGATAAAAGGACACTCTTAGTCTTCTTGCATTGATTGTAGGGACATCCATGGCTACAATTCTACATCACATATACTGTACATCACATAACATAAGCGGCCGCAACTGGTTATCTTCTAGTGTAGACTACCTAGTTGACTATAGTTCAAAATGAAAATAGTAGCGATCGTAATAAACATAAATCAAGTCTTTCATCTAACTAACTGACTAGTTTTGTTTTTCTACTTTTATCCAACTAACTGCTTGATAAATTAATCTTGTTTTCATCTAGCTAACTAACTAACTGACTGCTCCTATTAAGGTGAACACATTACTCCGTACAGAGTATAAGTTGACTTTATTTATACATCTAGCCCTGACTTTCCTTTTTTTTTTGGAATGTCTGTGTGAACCGTGAACTGTGACATAGAAGCTAGCTGGCCATTTTTACTTACCTAGGTAGGTAGGTAGCTGACTAGCGACTCTCCCAGTCAGTGATCGAATGGACAGGTACTGCTGCCAGTGTTTTATGACTTGTCCAGGAAGATAGAAAGAGTGAGTATCTGGGAAAGAAGAGGGGAGGGGGAAAGAAAAAGAAAGGAAATGAAATGAAAATGAAAAGAGACGAAAGTTCTCTAAAGCTTGAGGACCTATGTATATTACATACATACATACATACATACAACAGACACAGAAGACATACACAGACGTACACAGACATACAGACATACACATATACACATATACGCATTTCACATACAAACATCCACGTATAATCAAGCAAAGACAATTCAGGAAACCAGATCCAGGTTCATCATAATCAATACTGAATGATATAAACAAATCGGTGCGCATAGTGATCATAGCGGTAATCAAGTCAGCCAGCCGACAAGGCCCTCCGGCATGAATTCTAAAAGTGATGCACGACAGCGGGCATGTCACTCGTAAGAGAAACAGGGCCAAACCCCGGCGTCGGCGAAGGAGGCGGCCCAAAGCCCAGGAGGTGCGCCAGACAGGGGTACCCCTCAGGGATGGTGGTCATCAAGGGCGAAGAGGAAAGCATGGGCGGCTGTATCGTTTCCGTGCTCAGGCGTCGCGCATCTATGAAATGCTGCGGTGAGCTCTTCATCACCACGTTCGGCGACGGTGGTGGGACTGGCGGCGATGGCTGCGGCACGACATCTGTCGAGCGGCGCTTCACCTCGTGGACCACACACGCGGATCGATACGCGATGTGCTCCTCGTTCGGGGAAATACGGATCAGCTGGATCTGGATCTGGTCGATCAGGGAGTCCGTTATGGCGAACTCGCCCGATTCCCTGACAGTGAGAATGAGGTACCACCTTAGATATAGTTTGAACGCATTGGACCAGTTAGACTACATTATCTATTTGTCATACAAACTCATGATCCCAATATAGCAACAATCCCAACTAGGAAATCGTATACCCACAGGGAATCCGTCAATCCCTTCAGGTCAGATAGTAGTGTCATCACCTCCAACACTATGGTAGGTAGGTAATCTGTATTAATAATAGTATACCTAATAGGAAGTATGCACATACATACGTCGCACGACTACCTAGTATGACGAAAAGACACCCACGGTAGCTCTCTGAGACAAAACGAACAACAAGACAAGACGAGATGAGACTACTTTTCAGCCTCGATGAAATGGTGCGCATCCAGAAATTACCAAAGCTAGATTTGGGGCTGCAAAGAAAGAAGGTTGGCTGCAGATCGGAGTCCAGATCAAATTCATCAAATTCCCTCAAAAATTGCTGTTATCGGGAGGCTGACTGGTTGCATCGGAAAGAACGATATGCTGCTATGCTATACTACGAGGACGATGGCAAGGTGACTTGACAGTCTTTGTAAGAGCAAGGTATCGAGATATCCCAATCCTGGCTTTTTTTTTTGGATTCCTTCCTCCTTTCCTTCATGTTCAATCGATATCGATCAACTGACTGATTCAAAATTCAATTTTTTTTCAGCTAGCTAGGTAGTTCTGATTCTGGTTGTTGTTGTCATTCTCCTCTTTCAAAGGAAAAAAATGGGGATAGAATAGAAGAGAACAGAAAAGATCCCTTTTATGTATTTGCAAGAGAAAAAGGAACTGAGAGTATCATCCCTATCCCATTGGAAAGCTACATAACTATGTTATTAGGTACCACTGGCATACATATGTACATTATGTACACACATACTCTTGTCGAAATTATAAATATATTCATTCAGCCTGCAACTATATGGAGATATAAACACCACTGCATAGAAGAATATATAGACAGACAGATAGATAGATAGACAGTACCCATTCCTGTTTTACTTAGATTTACATTACTTAGACTTGATGTCATCATTAGACAGCACATCAATGTTCCACAAATTGATTACAAGCATTGATAATATGAACATTGTTAACTAAGTAAATTTACTGGTGTACCTGTATTATTTATTTATTATCTACAGACTTCTATTTCTAACCAGGGAGGGTATGTGCAATGGTATGATATCTATCTCTTGCTTACAACAACACATTCTGATTCTGATGATCACTGATCAAACAATATCATCACATCACATGGGTGAGATCTATCCATCTACCTAGGTATGTAGTTAATGTTAACATAGGTATAATTCATTATCTGTTTGTCTGTCTGCAGCCCAGACAAGCCAGTCTAATCTATGTGTGATTCGCCCAGACTGTTGGTGGATATGGGCATAGGTATAAGCATCGGTATAAGCATAGACATTATTCACTTATTCACTAGTCACCTTGCCTCGCGTAGCTCGGCTTGAAATCAGTCACTCACTCAGTCAGGCAGCCAGTCCGCAGTCAGTAAGCATTTCCCAGAATAAGGCAACGCTGAACCTGAATCTGAACCTGAATCTCAAACTGAAGCTAAGCCAAAGCAGAAGCAGAAGCTAAGCTAAGCTAAGGTCAAAAAAAGATCATCCAGAATCCAGAATCTAGATCAGATCAGCATGTAGCGTGCATCAGGATCAGGTAGAATCAGGTTCAAAATAAGATAGAAATAAGACCAGACCAGACCAGACCAGGCCAGATAGGAACAAACGACAAGACAAAAAACTAATTATATTACAAATAAGACTATAAGAGAAAGAAGGATTACTTCCCCTGTCAACCATACAAGCAAGCAAGCAAGCAATTAAGTTAGCAGCTAGCGATGGATCAATCAACCTACTGCAAGACATTATGCCAGCAATGCGAGAAATCATGCAAGAAAGGAAACAAAAAAGCAAGGGTCGCAAAAATTGGGACTGGTAACAGGTTTAGGTTTAGGATGAACGATCCAGGATAGGTAAATGGATAGACGAATTAGGTAGACAAGACAGCCGGACGACCGACGGAGATAGCCGGACAAGACATAAATCAATGGATTGAATCAAATCGGATTGGTCACTTGTATGTATCTACTCTGCTGCTTTGTACGGAGTAGTCATTATCCTGATTAAATGTACTTACGTATGTATGTACATCATGCCATGATCAACGGATATATCGACCATTAGCATACCTTTTTTCATGCTTTCATATCACGAACAGCTGTTGGGTATGTATCTACATACCTAGATAGTGTACCAGTACCAGTACCCGTACCAGTTTCAGTTCATCTATCCATGCAGGCAGGGTAGGGGTTAGAACTTATCTCAGCTCAAGAAAGAAAATTCCTTTTATTTATAGTCTGAGATTGAGCTCTTATGGTGCAGTCGGGGCTGGGGCTATGCTGCGACTTATTAGTCTAGTACAGGTAGTGCTATCCTTGTGTATAAGGGCATGTAGGACCTTAATTGTATGTATACTACTCTAAGCCATTACCTACCAAGCAATATTGTGACCATCACTACATAAGGTAGGCCCTAAGGGAAGAACGCCCAAAAATCCTAGGAAGTCTCATAATACACTGAGCAATCCATGCAGGGCAGGGTTTGTTTGGAACTTATCTCAGTATGTATAGGGAAAAAAAAAGACGAACCTGTAGATAATCCAGTAGTACTGCTGTAGTGTCAATGCAGGACGTATACACATATACAATAGGATTGTCGTTATTGACAGTTTCAGGAGTTTTTTTTTTAGCAAGATTCAGATAAGTTATATACTATTACCTGCCAACACATGATGAGCAAGCACGCAAGATCTGCAGAATATATACGCCGTATCTATCTCCTGCGAAGATTGAGATAGGACCGAATCTGACGATAATACTACACTGTACGACATACGGTAGCTCAAGATAAGACCATCAGAGCTGCTTGTCTTACCGTATTAGATTAGGTTCTTCTTCATACATAGTCATCTCAGGCTAACCTGTCTGTCTTTGATCTGATCAGACTGATCGGACTTATTTATCGGACTGTTCCTGTTCCTGTTCTATTCTCTTCTCCTAGGACTAATTAGAATAGAATAGAATAGAATAGAAAGAAAAAAAGGCAACTAATAAGAGTTGACAACTTGAATCAGTCGAGTCTGAATCGATTCGGCAGATTCTTTCAATTCATTCATTACCATAAATAATTAATTCCTGCTAGCGAATTGTCTTGTCTTGTCTTCATGAGATTGCGGTGTTTGAAGATCGTCTGATCTGGAGTACGGAGACTCACACAGTACGGAGTTTAGGGCAGTTCTGACAGGCTCAGCTTGTGTCACTGTTACTGTTACTGTTACTGTCACTGTCACCTGACAATGATCATGGCCCGTGACTGCTGATCATATCACATCATATCATGGCATCATTGCATGCCAGCAGGCCAACATGTCAACAACATGGAGGACCCGACCCTTTCCTACCAAATTTCAGTGAATGATGTCAACTATCAGACCAGACGGGAATAATATCAATCAATTTCCCAAACAGGCATAAGGCTACCCCCCCCCGATCTGTGGGCTGATGCACTATTGAACAGCGTGGATGACAGCGTGGATGACAGCGTGGATGACAGCATGGATGATAGCGTGGATGACATGACTTGAGTTTGACAGCCGCTAGCCTGCTAGTTATCGTCAGGGGAAATATTAGTAATGAAAAATCGACAAATGAGTCGATTCGCCTATGGAGTATCGAAGTCTAAGACATGCGGCTCATGCAGCCATACTTGCCTAATCCGGCACGCGAAGATGGTTTAGTGGCCACTGGAACTTGGCACGGTTCAGTTCCCATTTTTCAGGAATCGGAGTGCAGGCAACGTGGCAGATTGGCAGCTGGCAGCTGCTAGTGACATTTCCAGGAAAGGAGGCAAAAAAACGAGTTAGGAGGGGCGATTTAATTCTGATTAATAATACGGAAACGGAGATAATGATAGATTCGCCAGGTGGGGGTGAGACATCAAGTTGTCAACGACTTACTTAGTCAGATCTGTGTCCAATCTGGGGCTATGGAGTAGAATTCTACGGAGTACGGAGGATGATGTACTCCGTATGTGCTCTAGACGACGAAACCGATCTTATAGACGCCAACATAATGGAGACATCTCGCCACGAGTCGACGTCGTTCCCGATGTCTTATTTGAACATCTATCCCCTTCATGCCCACGACCCGTGGCTGGCAGGTACTTCTACTCGAGATTATCTGATGGCAGGAGACTACCAGTCGGCACCGTGTCCCGAAATTTGAGGCGCGCCATTAGAGCATGCCCCTCAGCATGCAGCATGCAGGCTGACATCATGGCCTGCCTAATCGCATGTCATGTCATGTCACCTCAAATTAATTAATACTCCGGCTTTTCCAGACACGGCAATGATGGCATGTCATCGACGGGGTAGACTTAGTCGATCGGGACGTGCGTCAAGTACAAGTACTACAGAGTACTCCGTACTAACCGTGACTGTCCTGGGTCACGGGTGACGGTCCGACTCTGGAGTTCCTAGCTACTCCGTACGGAGTACTCAGTACATAAAGAGCAGAATAATCCTCGTGTCGTCATGGCGGGTTCTTGTTTCCAAGGAACGAAGACTCAGACTACTCCGTACTCCGTATCTGGGTCCCTCTTATACGGAGTAGATGGATGGAATTTTCTGTCATCTGACAGATTGACTTCCTTTCGTTGCATAGCAGGCCACTGGCTGGCTGAGATCGGTCCGGTCCGATTCAGGCACGTCACGAAGAAGCTGTCAGGAGTCATTTGTGAAGAATGGGATTCTGTTCTGAGGGCTTCGGCAGCATGTATCCGTCGATCCCCGATCCGCCTGTAATTCGTGCAGCCAAAAGCCTAGTTTAGTAACTAGTTCGAGTGCACAGACTGCACGGTAGTACCCGAGCCATATGACAGTGACAGTGACACCATATCCCCTGGCGGGTAGTAACTAGTAAGTACTCCATACGGAGTAGATAGGGTGAATATTGTATTAATAATGTGCAGTACTAAATTAAAATAAATATTAAATTTTGCATGTGTCAGAGAAGGAGAGGATGAAGCAGAGAAAGCATTCTAGATCCAGCCACCATGGTAGAATAGAATAGAATACTCCGTACAGGAAGTCACATGTCGAGCAGATAGGAAGTTGGCGTACCTGACAGTTACCTAACTCCGTACTCCGTACTCTCTCCGTAGGCTGTAGCCAGCCTCGGTTTCGCTGCTTTCGCACCCCCACGATGGTACTCCGTAGATGGTCGAGAGTCGAAGATTAGGCAAGACTGTAAGGATTAGAATTCGACTGATTGGCTTGCCGAATTTAACTCATCCACTGCGAGAATAATTGGTACTCTTGTCACCCGGACTAAGGGACCCTTGAGTACACAGAGTATTCGATCAGAGAGAGGGAATTATTGTATCCAACCGTGTGTACTCGGTACTCCGTATAGAGTTTGTCTGACGGTCGAATTGAATTCTTCTCTGGCGTTGTTATCACGTGCTGACCGTCTGGACGACTGACAGCACGTGTCGAATGACCTCAAACAAATACCCCATACGGAGAAGCGGAGAAAGGAGAACAGAGCATTCGACATGTGATTCTTAGTCATGTTCGGTGTCTGGAAGCACTAACACTGGAACTCTGCTCGCCGAAACAGAGCCTCAGCCATCTGTCCTCTAACCTCACACGGCTGAGTCGAAGCACTGACCATATCTCCTGAGAAGACAGGTCATAGAAAGTGAGGAAATAAGAATAACAAACACAAGAAGAAAAAGCAAAGTGATTGACGGGCGCAATTGGACCCTCTCACAGTGGGTTATGGTTACAGCAGGCTCAGTCAGCATGGTGTGGACCGTGCCGCGCCAAAAACCAAACAGCAAACAGCATCCATCATCTTGCTTTCTTTTTCCCTTTCCGAATTTTCTCGACTCAAACTCAGATCATAATGAGAATAAAAAAAAAACTCCGCGGCAGGAAGTTGTGACAGACCGAGACAGACCCGCATGTTTTGGAGACTTGCCGCATCGAATATTATTATTAATAATGAGGTGCCATCTCATCTCTTCTATTTCCCACTATGTATGGACAGATCAGATCAGATCAGAGCCCCCGTACAAAGACAAGATAAATTGGAATAAAGATAAAAAAAATAAATACCATGCATCATCCCGCCGATATATGGCTAGCTTCAACAAACAAGGCCATTGAAAATATCTGCTCCCATATGCGGTTCTTCAACCAGTCATGCAATGGAACGTCAGACCCGGACCTACCGGAAGAGTCGACAAGCAGAAAGAAGAAGAAGAAATATGAAAGGGACCGTAATTTTCGTTCCCAGTAGAGTAACAGAAGAGAACAGGGTTGGACTCATATCGATCTGTAGAATGCAAATGAGAATGACAATGGATAGATAGGACATGGCCGTAAAAACATGTCAATAACAGGGTATCACAATATGATATGATCCTATCGGTCCAGCCCAGCCGTAAAAAAGGAAAAAAAAAAGAGGATTATGTATAGAAGGTACACGTAATAAATATGTATATGGAAAAGAAATTGTCTGTCAGTCAAATCGTCACGTCACCCCATCGTATCAAATTCGGATCAATCAGGATCAAACACCATTTCCCTTGTGGACATCCCATCATGCATGCAAAAGTGGACATGAGAGTAAAAATAATATGGAATGAAGAAATGCGATCAAGGGAAGACTGTCAGGGCAGTCTTGCCAATGATAATGCAAGGAAATAATAATCTATGCGGCGGCGGATATGGCGAAGTCTGACAGCACGTGCTGTGACTTCAAGAACGAGCAGGGGATGAAGTAGATGCTGGAGAGGAAGTCGCTTCCACATCGCTTAGTGGCGACGGCGGACGCTGGTTTCGGTCGCCCTCGTTGTTTCGAAGCTGATTGCGCAGCGCAGGCAGTTGCCGCCGTCTGGCGTTGATGAACCAGTTGCTGATCTGGAAGATTAACGTCAGAAGGAAACGAAACAAAACAATCCGCAAAGATTGCAAGCAACCTACCTGGCTGATTGACAGACCCGTACGCGACATAAACATCTGCTTGTCTTCCTCGCTCGGATAAGGATGGTCGAGATGTTCATGGAACCACGCACGTAGAATATCCGTCACCGGCTTGGGAAGATTGCCTCTCCTTCGTTTACCCCTTGAATCGACCGGATCCCCCAAGACGCCAAAGTTCGACGTCGGAGGGCTGTGCATCATCTGCGAGTACTCCGTTTCACTGGTATACGACGCTGGATAGTGCACGTAACGGGCATTATCGTATGGTGGATGGTTGTACATCACCGGCGTCCCACTGCTGCCGGCAAACGGCTGAGAGGTGAATCGATCGCCTTCCACACTCCTCGGCCCTCCGAATTCCTGAGCAAACCCGCTCGATCGGATGGTCGCCAGATCGTCGTAGGCGCTCCTGGGACGATTCAGATTCCTCTCCGGAAGGGACTGCAAGGCTCGGATGGGTGGTAAAATGGGACTGGGCCCCCTCGACGGGAATTGCGATCTGGCTCCCCCAATGGCCACCGGCGTCGAGCCCCCGGAAGGAGGAATTTGCAAAGATTCATGCCCTCTCTTGAGACTCTCTTCCGCAGAAGGGGAAGGAAGCGGCAAGTCAGGCCCCAACGCAGGCTTGGGCGGGGACGAAAATGAAGGGCCCGGCACCGATCTCGGTTTTAATAAAGAATCCGGCGGCGCTGCTGGTGCCTGCCGTGGCTGTGAATAGTACGATGCTGAATCTATTTCTTCGTGCAGATGCGGTGGGAGAAGCTAGTCAAGTAGTCAGCCAGCCACTCCATTAGTCAGCCACCATGGGCAAACACACCTCTCGAAAAGATGGCAGAGTCTGCGTTCGAGCAGCAGGCCCGCTGGTATACGATACGGCCATGTTCCTTCTATTATGCTCTCCTTCCTCACCGTGTTGAGACATGCGGGAAAGAGAGAAAAGGGGGCAAAGGCCTGCGACTTAATATCTGCCCGGAAGTGTCCGATCTTGGATGCAGAGAACCAGCATGCGGGGGTAGTGTCAATGAGGTGGTAGCCTTTCCCCCAGTAGCAGTAGTAGTATGAGCATACGAGGCTGAAGAAGGAGCGAGGAATCTAGCTCGATGTTAAAGTAGATGAGAGCAAACACAATACACAATACACGCACCCGAGTTTCCGGCTAGGTTAGATTAGCATGGCCGCTGCGTGACGCGAAGTGGACGGCTGAATCAAGGGTATGCAGGAGGAGATCCAGCACGAATGAATGAAATGCTTTTCTGGAGAATGAATGGAAAACGCCGCCCCGTTGTTACATTTGGCTGAGAAGCAAACCAAACCAAAGCTTGGGGTGGGTAAGAGAATGAATGACGATCGTGAGCGCAAGTGGGTACAGCAGCTGGAGACCACTGCCACCATGCAGTAAGGTTTTCTTGACAGATGGAGCCAGGAATCTGACACCTGGCCGAAGAATGATGTGCCAATAGCTGCTGAATGTTGCGATCCGAGTTGACGCTAGTGGGAAAAAAAGAGAAAAAGGAACCGTATGAACAATTCACTACAGTAACTCCTCCGTACGGAGGAATAATGAATGGAAGATTTTTCCTAAAAGAAAAGAAACGACAAGGTGGTACTATATCGAATTGTGTTCCCGTCCTACCGTCCGGAGAGGACTCGCCAACTTAAAGACATGGAGCAGACTGACTGACGACCTTCCCTTGGCGTCTGCAGCTCCATAACAAGCCGCCAAGAGATGACTGATTGGCTGCTCAGTATCAAAGCCCCAGCCAGATGTGTATGCTGCGTCCTACTTGACTAGTGCTGTACGGAGTACAAGGGGTCTCAGTTTTCGACAGGCTATGACATGACACGCATGGCCCAGAAGAAAAAAAAAAGCAACATGGGGTAGGTACTACTCCGTAGGTAGCAGCCGGACGTGGGCTGGGTGTGAATCGTCACGGATTCTCCGATGAGTCCATTCAACCAAACCCCCTTAACTAACACCCACGCTGCCACGCTCGTCAGGGGTGCCAAAAGTCAATCGCGCGGGGCATGGCCAGTGGCCACTCGTTGGATTTACCTTGTTTGGACTTTGGAGTCATGACTCCCCATAGGACGTCAGGGCTAGCTGGAAACGAAACTCAAATAGCCCAAGGGGCGAAAATTTCAGCATTCGCTGGACTTGCCGTGCGCCAGGAAAGGATCGCCCAGCAGTCCCCGGGCTGCCCCACCGTTGTGCTGTGCAGCCTGTGCCATGCAGCAATGGTGCAAAAACTCCAGGGCTACTGCTATTAGCCTATTCGGGGGGGGGGAGGGTGTGGCTAATGGCGACGTCGAACCGGTGTTCGGCCTGAATCCGCATCGAGACGGCTATGGCGCTGGAGCCGATCGATCTAAGCGCGTCTGGACGAATCATCGTGCAGGCAGCCTGCCCGTCGAGAGCTTTCAAGGTCGAAGTCTGGAAGATCAAGAGCAGGAATCCACGGCACGACACAGATTCGGTAAAACCGTGGCTGGGGGGGAGTGCCCACGCCAGCGCATGTATTTTTTGCAATCCCGATCAACAGGGATGACAGATCTCTGTCACTGATCGGTCCCACTACGACATCACCAGGAGAATCTGCATTCCAGGGATCTGTACGGAGCGGAGTACGGAGTATTCCGTATCTGTGCGGCGTACACTGGCCAACTTCTGCATGTTCCACGTCGTCCCCTAAAGAGGGTGGAGGGGAACACGGTGCCTCGGGACGGCGGCCAACGGATGTGCTGTTCTGTGCAGCACGAGAGCGACGTGAGGGCTGGCACATATGACAGCTCTAGTGCGATCTGTGCGGTTGTACTTGTGCCCAGGTCCGGAGCCAGTGCTGTGCTGCCAAATGGACGGCGACGGCGATGGGGAATCGATTGTGCTCGTGACCTGTGGTGGATTAGCCAGCCGGAGCGGCCGTTCGTGCTGCCAGTGTCAATGGCCCATTTTGCAGGAATCTGATGGCGCTGTCGATCGAGGGGAACTGGGGCTACCCAGCCCACGTTAGCCGCATTCCAAAAAAAAGGACACAGACGTGAACCATGGGCCTGGCCGCCTAGCGGATGGCAAACCCGGTAGACGGTCACCTCCGTACACCGTCGATAGTTATAGTGATACTGTGATACAGGCAAGGTCCTCCCTCACCTCGGCAAGCCCAGCTGCACTGCTGCAGAACTTCTGTCGAAGCCTCATCCAGATCTAGGGACATGCCAGGTCCAAGCGGGTAGGATAGTGGGTACCTGAGCACTATGCGCGGATGGCTCCTGCAGACCAACTGCCAAGAGCCCCAGCATGATGATTGATTGATCCAGTGATTGCTGATGGATAAGGTATGCTGTTGGCGATGCCACGATGGGGGTGGCGTGGTTTCTGGTTCCTGCCTGAGGAAGAGAGAGCCTGTGTCGCGGTTTCCCTCGAATCTCTCGAGGGCTTCCCGTTACGGAAGGTGGTTTCCACCACTCTCCGTCCTACCGAGGTACCTGCCTTAGGAGACGCCTCGCTTAGAGAGATAACAGTAATCAGAGACCAGAATTGCCTATCCCTCCGCGAGGACTATGCACGCCCACTGACTCCCCGATAGAAAGAGATCAAAACAAATCTAGATTGTTCAGTGACACTCCCGTGCCCACCAACTACGGCCTACTATTGACCATTATTGACTCCTCTACGGATTTAGGGTCTAACCACCTGCAGGATGATATCAGCCACAGCCGACAGCAGAGCCCAAGATTTGGGTGCGGAGTTTCAATCGCCTTGCCCGCCTCCTGCGTCACGACTCCCCAAAGCGAAATGAAGGTTGACTGAACCATGGATTGCTCCTACCCAAGTGAACGGTAGCATCTGTAGCATCTGGGACTTCTCTCCATGTTTCAACTCATCCAGCCCGCGGGTGCGGTTCCATGGTCGAAGACTCGAGGGAGGGGAATCGGGGAGGGAAAGTCGGGAATCCTGACAAATTCCCAGAACGGTTGAGCGGGCAATAGTGGCGGCGATTGTAGCCATTGAAGACTAACACGGGTTAGAGTGGTGTCATTGTGGAGCAGCGCACAGATGGACGAGCCCGTCGTGCCGTCTGTCAAAGATTGAAGACAAAGATCAATTCTTCAGATCGTGCAGACCTGACGGACAGGGGTGAGTCTGGTGCGGTGGAGATCGACGCGCGATCTCGGACAAGGGTGAGAGAACAATAGCGAAGCGATCGGAGTTTTGCTGTTTCGCCGTCTCGTACCTAACCTTGTTGGCTCCACTCCCAAATCCCAAACCTCTGGGAGCTCCACGGTGGGAATTATTTCCTTCTGGCATTGCCCAATGCCCACCCTGTCGGATAAACTTATACAGCTCGGCAAGAAGTAAGTCACGGGAGCTACCGTCGAGTCATCACCCTCGTAATTGATGGCAAAGGAAGAGAAAGACGAGACTCAGCCGTCTTTCTTCGTGATAATAAATAATTCCGTGCCTATATCATATCTCACATGCAAGTATTCTTTCTTGCAATCTGTAAGAGTAGATGCAAGGGAATTCCTAAAGAGTATTTCAAGAGTATTTCTCTGGGTGACGGCTGCACCTGCACGGCACGCTGCACGAGATCAGCCGTCCCTCGATCCAGCCTGGTTTAGATTTAATTAACGTAAGGCTGATAGGAGCTAGTCATCGCCACGGAAGTACCTAGGTAGACAGTCTGCACATCAATCGATCAATTTTAAAGCCACAACTCGACTAGCTAGCGCAGGTGACAGATCAGATCAGATCTGGTTAGAATAATAATTCTCGTGCCGTCCCATCTGAAAATAACCATAAGAATGTGGCTGATACTGCACATGACAAAGAGCGGGAATGCAGCATGCCATGCCACATGATCTGATCAGATCACCTTGGATCTATCCTCCTCCTGCAAGATCTGGTCCTGATTTTGGCATGCATGTGCCCAGTTTCCTAGCAACATCTGATCTGAAGATTATTTATTTATGATGATAGAGAAGAATGTGATATATCCAGCAGACGGCTGGAACAGGCAGAGGTGGAGGAGAACTTTCTCTTGCATAATATCGCTGCCTGGCTGGCACAGTCACATGCTGGACTCTTGCCCAATATAGCAATAGCAGTAATAGAGACAACAGACCTACAGAATGAGGTGTAAGATTCCTGGTATCTGCTGACCTCGCGAAGCACAGCACCTTAGGTATGTACCCGAGAGATGGAATGAAAAGCGATGGAATAAATCATATTGGGATCAACCAGGCTTGTAAATAATATATAACAAGCCTGCTTTCTGCCGATTCCGATTTCTCTTCCCTTTCCTTCCACTATTATCGTCCTATTAATATTAAATTAGCCTTGCTAATCTACATTGCATTTGTAGTTGACAAAAGAAAAAGAAAAATACCTCCTCTAAGTGGTAGATTATCTTGTTCGTTTTGCGGTGACCAATTTGTCTGTTTGTGTATTTCTTTCTTTCTTGCCAACAGAGGGCAGAGAGGAATGTTTATCCCAAAAGACAATTACTTGATGACAGTCTGCTCAAGTGCCCTATTTGTATATAGTACTGTACATGAGAGATTGCAAATGCATAATTCTAGATTATCCTGCTCTGCACTGCACCCTTTCCTCCTCACCTGCACCTTACCGCTCCGTATGTGCATCGAAAAAAAAAAAGAGCAGCGATGAGTTATACTTAGAAAATCAGGTAGATTATTGATTTATGCCGGAGATCTGTTTTGCTGCTCCATCTTTCTTCGTTGCCATGGGGCTAAGATTGCAGTGTATAGTATGTATGTACTGTACATACCTAGTAGAATCCTACAATCTCATATACAATCTCGTATCATTATCAAGACCTCCTCAGCGATGGGCTCGCATAATAATATATGGATGAAGCCAAGACGAGCCCCTTATACTGATTGGAATTGACCCCCCTCAACCTGGTTGCTATTTTCTGATGAATCCAAACCAACCCCCCCCCCCCCCCCCCCCCTTCCCTGTGATTTGACTATGATATTGCTTCCCTAATACCTATCATTATGAGGCAAGTAATAAGTCATTAATAACAAATATAATTAAGTCTTCATGATTCTACCTGTCTGATCTAGCTATGATAAGAATCAACAGCAAAGCTATTGACCATGATTATATGCACTGGTTCAAAACTGTATTTACTAATACTACTTCGTCATACTACCCTTACCGGGGTAATATAGTTATTAGAGTCATATATTATAATATCTTCTTATTCCAAACAAAGAAATTTGAGCCCTTACATAAATTAGAATCACAATAAGATCAGCCTATATATATAAATAGTGCTATCCACCTAGTTTATAGGACAGAAGAATAAGGTAGAATAGATCTATCCCTCTTTTATCCTTTTTATCCCTTTTATTCTGCTAAATCTATAAGTAATATCTCTAGACTAGAATATATGGAGGAGTAATAAGAGGGTAGGAGTATTAGTAGTACTACTCTGGTGATTCCTTTTCTAAAGGGAATGCTGATATTTTTTTTATCCTAAGGGCACTATAGTAAACTAGGTAGAAAGGGAAGACCTGGCCTAGGCCTTAGCTTGCTGGACTGATCTGTATTTACCATGTACTACGGAGTATAGAGGGGCTCCCATATCTCCCCCCTACTTGTAAAATAATCAAAAACAACTATTTATTTGCCGATATGACACGCCTGCTTTCTACTAATTCTAGTTTTTTTTGTCCCTTCCCTTCAACTATTATAGTCCCTATTATAATTAGTCTGACTGATAAATAAAGGAATTCTAGTTAATCATCAAGGGAAAAAAGAGGGAAAAAGAATACCTACATAGGTATATTGTCCTATTCGTTTGCGTGGACCAGTTTGTTTCGGCAACAAAAGGCAGAGAGAGGGGGGGAAATCACCATCTGAAGAAAGACAATTTAGAATCGTCTCGTGTTAATATCAAGGACCTTGGCTGATTCCTTCTCACATCATTCAGATTCAGTGATGATTTAAATGAGCCTTCCAATACAAAGTTGTTTGTGGAGAGTTTTGGCTGCAGTCTACGGTTGAAGTTGAAGTTGGAAATCGCGATAATAAGAATAGTATTACCTATTTGGGGGAAAAAAGAGAGAGAGAGAGCGAATGGAATGGATTTCAAATGACTGATATTGACAAAAAAAAAGGCACTAAGTACCTAGGTAGGTAACTAGGTAACTACTAACTTCCCTGCGTGTCTCCTTATCTGCTGTCTGCATGTCTGCCTGTATACCTGCCCATAAATAAATATAAATGAGGAAGGTAGATCCGATCCTCTCGTCTTCTCTGCACGGTCGCGGGCAGTTAGTCCTTTTTTTTTTACGATCTGACCTGTTCTGTAATTGTTATTAATATTCATATTCATATTCATATTTGCAGTTGACAAACATTATACCCCAAGAAAATATATTGATATATTATTCTCACCTTTATATAATTGTAAACTATCGATAATAGATAGAACAGGAGCTCTTGAGATTATGTACATAGTAACCGTAATTATAAATACAAGACCCGAGCAGAGAGTCAAGCCAAGTAGAGTTTAATTTAATAAATTCAAAATAAATCGAGAAAGAGAAAGAAAAGTCCTTCATTCTTCATTCCATGCCCGAAGGCACAGCGCACAGCGTACAGTTAACTAGCTTATGTTAATTGAGGTAATTAAAGGTAATTAAGTGGGGGTTAGGTTATTTATGCCCTCTCTCTCTCCCTCTCTGGACCAGGCTGGCCGGAGGAGCAAAGCAAGTTGGTACTGCAGGAACATCCATCCATGGGTAGTCAGAAAACCGCAGCATTCTTGAAATTGGGTAAGGACTGACTGAGTGAGTTCGGATAGAGTCAGATAAATAAGTCTGAAGAAGAAGAAGAAGAAAATAGGATATAGATAGATAGATAAGATAGGTCAGTGTATTATACTTGATGACGACAACAATATTGTCGACTCTAGATTGTCAGCAGGATTGCTGCAATGCAATAGAGCAGTCTAATCCCATTATGTTAGGTAGCTTTTTACAGTACTCTTGCATAACACTTAGCTAAAACCTACACATATATATACATACCTAGGTATATAATCTATAATCCATAATCACGAGATCTTACCATTCTAGCCCAAAGGATGATCACGATCTACAGACAAAAAAAAAAGATAATTCTCAATCGAACAAAACATGGATATTTATTTGAATTATATCTCAGTATCAGTTCTCAATCTCATTCTCATTCATATGCGCCTACCCTAGGTATCTGCCAGCAAAAAAAACCCGGATGCAAAACATTCATTCTATATTTGATTTGAGTTGACGCCGCCCTTTGAAGAAAGAAAAGCAAGAGTTGGGAAGGAGGGAAAAAAAAAAAGACACAGGTAAAAAAAAAGATCACGCAGAAACAGCACATGCATGTGTCATTGCAAAGTTTGAACTGTAGACAGACAGCTACCCGCCCTGACAAAGACATTAGTTTAGTTAGTAAACAAAGCAAAGCAAAACAGACATGAGACCATAGATAGTTCTCAAGCCGTTTGAAAACCACACGGAGACAGTCCGAAGAGGCTCAGGTTACTGGCTCTCCAGAGACCAGACCTGTGATAGAGAGAAGTATGTACACGAACAAATCAATGGCAAGCACTTGCGGTGCTATCTACCCCTGGTATAATGGGCAGACGGCACCTCTGGAAGCAGGCGTGAAACTTCAAACTAATGAGTTGGAATCGTGAAAGGTTGAAATAAGAAGACCAGTCAAGAATACCCAGGAAATATGTACAATACAGATCAGTCCTAGCAGGACATGTCTACCAAGTTTCCTAACCAGAGTCAGCAAGCGTCACGTCACACACAGCATACACACTTACAGCAATGTACTGTCCAGCCTCCTTCTTCCTCTTCCAGAAGGCTTCTGCTTCTTCACGGTTGAGGTTGCCCTTGGCCATGGCCACGTCGATCAACGCAGCTTCTACACCCTCACCCATGCCCTTGCTACTGCCACAGACAAAGATACGGCCGTCAAGGGCGTTGATGACAAACCAGACCAGATCGGCCTGGTGACGGACTTCTTCTTGCACGTATTTGCCCTCACCCCGGCGGCTCTGCACGACCTTCTTCACTTTATCTTCGTGCACGCCCCATTCACCATGGTAGAGTTCATCCAACAGCGAATCTCGAATACCCTGGATCACCCAGACCTTATTGGCACAGTTGGCAGATTTGAGGCGCCGCTGCACAAACCCCCGGAAAGGAGCGATTCCAACGCCAGCTCCAATCAAGAGCATCGGACCATCCGAAGCGAACTCTCGCGCGAGCGGGTTGGCCATCAGGCCGCGGAACATCGGCACATGAAGGTCAAGCGTCCGTGGATCAATACCCTGGCTCTCTGCAGCCATAACCTTATGAGCCAGGCGCTGCAGAAAACCGGACCCAACACCGGTCCTGGTTCCACGTTTCCAGTCGGCGGTCTCATGGACGGTCACGGCGAACTCAATCAGCCGCCGGCGTTCATTGTTTCGGACGGTATATGAGATAGTAGGGTCCTGGGAGAGGGAGTAAAACCGAGGCATCAGAGCATTCAACACGGAGAGAAGGTGGTCGAGAGGCGGTTGCGTCGAGGGGAAAGCGCACAGCAGCTGTTCGAGGGTGAGATGTGCCCCGGTGCGGAGGTCACAGAACGCGCCTTGTCCCTGGGCGGAGCACAGATACAGGAGGATCTTCTTCTCGCTGGGGTCGGAGGCATACTCAGCCAGGACGCGTAAGAGTTGCTTCGTGGGAGGATAACTTTGAATGTCGGAACACCACTTCAACAGTTCCCGTCGGGTGGTGATCAGCTCTCGAGGCTTGTCATCACCCCAGATCGTCGGCCAACGTCCGCCGGTCGTGTGCAACATCACTTTCTTGTCCCGGATAGCTTTAGGGACTCCTAGACGATCAAATATAGTGTCGACCATCTCCTCGTTGTTCATCGGGCAAACTCCGATAGCACCTCCCACGACGAAGTCGACATTGCCGCTTTCAGGAGGATAATCCGTCACGTCGACATCGAAGTGGTAGGTCCGCTTTTCCGCGCCAGGCTTCGTCAGCTCCCGAGCGTGGTGCAATGGTGCACGGAAGACTTCGTAAGGAGCGTGAGGCTGCACGAATTTCGGAGGGTGATCCGGCGGTCCCAGCTTCGTGTCCACGAGGTTGGAAGGGACGGGAGTGAAGGACACAGTTTTCTCCGGCAGGGGAACGATATTGGTCAGTTCGCTGTCGAGAGACAACCGGCCAAGTTTCAAATTCAGACTCTTGAAAGCCTCGTTCTGTGGTGGTTCGATCGGACGAGCGGTGGAACTGGATTCGGTCTCCGGCAGCGGTTGAAGAAGGCAGCAGCCGCCTCCACAGCAAACCTTTTCGACCAGCTGGGTACCTCCATTACCGATATTCCCCAGGATCCTTTGCACGTCATCAGAGTTTTCAGAGATAAGAACTGTCGAGGCACGACGTTGTTTCGAGTTCTGCTCGAACTCGTCGACGGCATCATCCGACTGTGGTTCTGTTACTGGGGTTGAGGGAGGCTCCGAGTCGCTCTCCGAGAAGCCGGCCACCGACGATTGAGAATCGGGGCTGCCATTTGACTCTGACTTTTGGGGCGCAATGTTGCGAGGTTCTTCGGAAGTTGGGTTGTCGGGATGTGACGGTATCATCGAAGCCATCGCCCTGGATGGCGGCAAGGTATCCACGACAGCATGAACTTGATTGAGAATTGGAGTCAGCGTGAGGTCAAATGCGCGACAGCGGCACACGGTTGTTGTCCGATATCGCCACCGTCTGAGGGCGGAGATGGCGGAGCAACGTTGAAATTTGCGGGAGCAAGCTTCAACATTGGCGGTGCAATTACGGAGCAAAAGAGACATACCCATTGAGTTCAATGACAGTTTATTCGAACGACCAAAGACCGCGTATCTAAAACGAGTGACGACGAAGAAACGGGAGAAGAGAGGGCGGGAGGTTGAGGCGAACAGGGTGACGGAGCGTAGGAAGGACACGGTCAAGGTCAATCAGGTCAATCATCAAGATAGTAGCCAGACGTGAGATTGAAATAAGGGGAATAGGAGAGGTTCAGCTACCGTTGGCATCCACGTAGGACCACGGCGGACGACAACGAGCCGAGCAGGAAGAGATGAATAAAAGTGGGAGGGGACCAGAAGAGAGCCGATGCCGATCGGAAGTCCGCAGGGGCGATCGGTATCGGTATTACACGGAGAGAACGGCGGCTGACTGAGTCAGCAGTTGAACTATCGACATCAACCACCACGTTGGCAGACGAAATACTCGTCCAAGAATTAAGAATAATTCCTCAATTTTTTTCCTTGGCAGAGGAGGTGATGTGAGTTGCCGCGGAAGTACCCGATGCCGTGGACTGATCCATGGCGTGATGAATGCGTCATTACATTTCTCCATACGGTAAAATACGGATACCGATTACCAGCCATACGGCGCATCCCACCGTTTTGGGCCAGTCTTCTCCATAGTCGCTAGGACCAGTCTGGGGCAACTATCTCGAGTCGAGCAATATCAGAACTATTCCGTACTACCAATAATAAAACTAGATGAAATGAACTAAAAAGTGGTTCAATTTGGTGTAAGAATGTCGGGCATCTCCTCCACGTTGCACCACACGGCACACGCAGGGGGAGTGCCAACGCATGAAATTCCACAAACACAACCCAAAAGGTGGGATATATTGAATTCTAAGTTCAGCTGTCGCTTAGTCTGGTCGCATGACTGGGATTCTGCTGTCATATTGGAACAGAGTTGAACAAAGTTCAGTCCAGGTGGTACAACTCGTTGCCGCAACCGGAATGAGACCAGCCGCGGTCATGCAACTTTCGTAGGTAATCTAATCAATCAGTTGATCAATGACCAATTGGGACAGTGAGTTTCCCAACATGACTTCGCCCTTATAAAAGTCGAATATTATTACATACAACAGCCCCAACGAAGTCTACCATCTTCAAGAATTAGTTCTGCGGGGACCCCAGCAAGCATCCAATTTCTCGAACGAGTCGAACAACTAGACTGTGGATGAGGACCCTGACAGTCCAGCCCCGGCAAGAATTTGTCGCACGAGCTGACTGCCCAGCGCGAAACGCCAAGCACGACGATCGAGGCGCAGCTGCGAATCACAACCCAGGGATGGATCAGATAAGGGGCATACCTGTCCACTACGGAGTATTCCATGAGTTGTGGCCATAGGCAAGAAGCCGCGTAGAGCTTACCATCATCGCCGTAAACCAATCCAGCGCTTACCGAGGTACAGGACCTCGCAGCCTCGTCACCGTAGATTCAAACTGTTTCACATGTCAGAGTCAGATCCTTGACCTGAACAATACAGGAATTCCATTAAACACACATTATTTTCATCCACGTAGTCAATTCGTACACTTTCAGTTGGAGTAGTCTGTATCCGACAATCGAGTACATGTGGGGCATGCCGATGTCGGCTAGGAGGTAGTCCCTGGCCCCACCATCTCCTATTAGGTAAGTTGTAACGAAAACGATACCTAAGGTAAGGTACCTACCCGGTACCTACCGTCGTACAGGTACTCGTACGCAATCTGCAATAATTATTATCTGATAGAAACTGCTTGCTCTGTTGGGTATGTACTTCGTTGTTGACATGTCACAAACAAAGGATATGAGAATATGTAGAAGCACCGCAAACAGCCATGGTGCCGAGTGAGATAGGTCAACCATGGAGACAAAGCAGGCTTCAACCTGGCTTGGGACCATAGGAGGATACTTCTCTTCTCTTCTTAATTTTTAGTCGTTTCTTTACTTAGTTGAACAATGAATGCATTCTGTTTGCACTGATCAGCCTGGACTTACATATATGCCAATAAAAAAAAGGGGGGGG